>NC_091470.1:373955746-374255746 GCF_036971445.1 Narcine bancroftii
GAGCATTCTGGGAATAGTGATCACTCTTCATTAATTTTCATGGCAGTTATAGACAAGGATCAGCTTGGGCCTTGAAGAAATGTACTCAATTAGGGGAGGGTAAATTCTGACAGGATCAAGTCAAGTCACCTTTATTTATCGTTCATCTCATGCTTGCATGGTAAAAATGAGATAGCATTTCTTCAGGACCATGGAGCAGATTTACATAAATAGAAGTTAAAACATTAAGAAGTAGTCCACGGTTCACTATCCACATCTGTTCTTGGAATTCAGGAGCCTGATGACTTGGGGGGACTAAACTGTTGCCCATCTGGACATGAGGGCACGAGTGCTACAGTACCTCCTACCAGGTGGCAGAAGGGAGAACAGTTTATGTGAGAGGTGCATGGAGTCCTTCACAATGTTTATTGTCTTTCACCTGCATCAAGTGTTTTAGATGTCCACCAGGAAGAGAGACCCCAATGGACTTTTCTGCTGACTTCACTATCCTCCGCAGGATCTTGTGGTCTGAGGTGGTTCAGCTTCCAATCCAGGTGGTGATGCAGTTGCACAGGATGCTCTCAATACATCCTCTGTAAGATGTAGTGAGAATGGAGGGTGGGAGATGGACTTTCCTCAGCCTTTGCAGGAAGTAGAGGTGCTGCTGGTTTGGATTGGACAGGGTTTGAGTGAGTAAAGTGGGAGAAGCTGTAATCAAGCAAGCCCACCACTGACATGTGGCTGTTGTTGGAGGACCATCTAATTGGAGTCCAGGACCATCATGTTGCAGTGTGTCAGAAGGGAAGGGACAGCAGGGTAAGAGAAACTTGGAGGAGGTGATGAACCTGGTCAAAAAGAAAAAGGAGGGAGAAGCCTTGCCATGGATGGTGGTGGAGTCTGGGATAACAGAAATGTTCAAAAACCCTCTTTGGTAGGTACATGGGTGAAAGAAAAACAAAGAGATCTGTGTGTGAGGGAGAGGAGGGTTAGATTGTTGTGGAGTAGGTTTACATAGTGTGGGAAAACATCTGAGCCTCAGGGCCTGTACTGTGCTGGAATGTTCTATGCAAGGTTTAGACAGAACCACGATGGAGTGTAAAGATTGCAGGAGAGAGTTCAAGCAGGATATTGGGCAGGTCAAAGTGGGCCATGGGACATGTTTGGTGAATTGGATTGAAGAGATCACAAGGTGAATCATGGAGACCTTTTCAGGAGACAGGATCTCTCATCTCCTGGAATGGTGCAGGTTTCCTGGAGAAAGTCCAATGGCATTTTATACACTACAAAAAAGAGTCAGCCTTAAGAGAGGATAGGACCAATATAGGACAACAGGTAAGTTTATACTCACAGTCAGGGGATGTGGGTCAGCAATAAATGAGTATATTACAAGAGTGTTCACCACAGAGAAGGTGATGGAGGGAGACAGGGAGGTTTCTGTTGGTATACACCAAGGACAGAGACCAGGAGGTATGTGTTAGTGTTAACCACGGAAAAGGTCATGGACAGAGACCGGGAGGTATGTGTGGGTGTTCACCAAGGAGGAGATCATGGACAGAGAGTAGGAAGTGTGTGTTGGTGTTCACCAAGGAGAAGATCATGGACAGAGACTAGGAGGTGTATGTTGGTATTCACCATGGAGAAGGTCATGGATAGAGACCGGCAGGTGTATGTTGGTGTTCACCACAGAGAATGTCATGGACAGAGAGTAGGAGGTGTGAATTGGTGTTAATCATGGAGAAGGTCATGGACAGAGAACGGGAGGGGTGTGTGTTGGTGTTCACCAAGGAGAAGATCATGGACAGAGACTAGGAGGTGTATGTTGGTATTCACCATGGAGAAGGTCATGGACAGAGACTGGCAGGTGTATGTTGGTGTTCACCACAGAGAATGTCATGGACAGAGAGTAGGAGGTGTGAATTGGTGTTAATCATGGAGAAGGTCATGGACAGAGAACGGGAGGTGTGTGTTGGTGTTCCCCAAGGAGAAGGTCACAGATGGGGATCATGAGGTTTGTGTTGGTGTTCACCAAGAAGAACCTCATGGATGGAGACTGGGAGGCTTATGTTGGTGTTCCCCAAGGAGAAAGTCACAGACGGAGACCAGGAGGTTTGTGTTGGTGTTTTCCAAAGAAAAGGCCACGGACTGAGACGGGAGGATTGTATCCGTGTTCTCCAAGGTGAAGGTCACGGATGGTGACTGGGAGGTTTGTGTTGGTGTTCACCAAGGAGAAGGTTACGGATGGATACCGGGAGGTTTTGTGTGGGTGTTTTCCAATGAGAAGGTCAGTGAGGGAGTCTTGAAGGTTTGTATCCTTGTTCACCAAGGAGAAGGTCACGGACTGACCTGGAGTGTTGTTTTGGTGTTCTCCAAGTAGAAGGTCACAGTCAGAATCTGGGAGGTTTGAGTTGGTGTTCTCATTGGAGAAGGTCACGATCAGAGACATGGAGGATTGTTTTGGTGTACCACAAGGAGAAGGTCACAGACGGATATCCGGAGGTTTGAGTTGGTGTCCCACAAGGAGAAGGTCATGGATGGAGACCAGGAGATGTTCACCAAGGAGAAGGTCACTGAGGGACTTGCCTGAAGCTACATCAACAGTCGGAACCTGGAGAGACTGCATGGAGTGTGATTATCCCTCTGGTCACCCATCTGTGGTCACCTAGTGCCCACCTCGTTCTAGCCAACTAGTTCCAGCCACCTACCCCAGCTGTGGACAGGATGCCATTCCACTGGAACGGAGGCAGAACTGATTCACCAGGATGTTCCTGAGGCTGGAGGGATGAGTTGTAAGGAGAAGCTTGATGGGCTAGTACCTTTCTCCCTTGAGTGTTGGAGGCTGAGGGGATGGGGGGGGGGAGAAATAAGGTGATAAGGGTTTGGGATTCTATATCTGGAGGGCACAGGTTTAAGGTAAGAGGGATATCTCTGAAGACCATCATGTTGATGCAATCACGAAGAAACATGCCAGTGGCTATACTTTGCCGGGTGTCTGAGGAGATTCGGCATGTTACCAAAGACTCTTGAAAACATTGACAAGTGTACCATGAAGAACATTCTGGCCGGTATCATCACTGCCCGGAAAGGAGATGTCAACGCTCGACAAGAATAAACTCCAGAGGGTTGTTAACTCGGCCTGTGACATCACAGGCACCAGACTTCAACCCATCGAGGGCATTGACATGAGGTGGTGGTGTCTTAAAAAAGCAGCCTCTGTCCTAAAAGACCCCACCCCCCAGTACTCTGATTCTACTGCAAAACCCTGAATTTCATGACTTGTTCATGACATTAAATTCTGATTCTTGATTCTATACTTATGAAGACAGATAGGAGGTTCTGTGGTTAGGATTGAGAATCCTGGATTGTACAATATCTCAGATCGAGTACATGGCAATTTCAGGAGGGAGGGTGAGCAGCCAGATGTGGTGGTCCATGTTGGGACCAATGACATGGGTAGGAAGGGTGAGGAGGTCCTGCAAGGAAAATTCAGGGAGTTGGGCGCTAGGTTGAAGGACAGGGTCTCCAGGGTAGTGATCTCAGGATTGTTGCCTGTGCCACGTGCTGGTGAGGGTAGAAATAGAAGAATAAAGCAGCTTAACACGTGGCTAAAGACCTGGTGCAGGAGGGAGGCCTTCAGGTTTCTGGATCATTGGGCTCCCTTCCAGGGAAGGTGGGACCTGTTCCGACGGGATGGTTTGCACCTGAATTGGAGGGGGACTAGCATCTGAGTGGTTTGCTAGTGCAGTTCTGGTGGTGGGGGGGGGGGGTTTAAACTAGATTTTCAGGAGGAGGGGAACCAGAGTAAGAGAGCAGAAAGTGAGGTGGAGGATAACCATATAACCATATAACCACTTACAGCACAGAACAGGCCAGTTCGGCCCTACTAGTGCATGCCGTAACAAATCCCCACCCACCTAGTCCCAGTGACCAGCACCCGGTCCATACCCCTCCAGTTCTCTCCTCTCCATGTAACTATCTAGTCTTTCCTTAAATGTAACCAATGATCCCGCCTCGACCACGTCTGTCGGAAGCTCATTCCACATCCCCACCACCCTTTGCGTAAAGAAATTTCCCCTCATGTTCCCCTTATAATTTTCCCCCTTCAATCTTAAACCATGCCCTCTAGTTTAATCTCCCCCACTCTTAATTGAAAAAGCCTATCCACGTTTACTCTGTCTGTCCCTTTTAAAAATCTTAAACACCTCTATCAAGTCCCCTCTCAATCTTCTACGCTCCCGAGAAAAAAGCCCCAGTCTGCACAACCTTTCCCTGTAACTCAAACCTTGAAATCCTAACATTCTCGAGAACCTTCTCTGCACTCTCTCTATTTTGTTTATATCTTTCCTATAATTTGGTGACCAAAACTGTACACAGTACTCCAAATTTGGCCTCACCAATGCCTTGTACAATTTCATCATAACCTCCCTACTCTTGAATTCAATACTCCGATTTATGAAGGCCAACATTCCAAATGCCTTCTTCACCACACCATCTACCTGAGTATCAGCCTTGAGGGTACTATTTACCATAACGCCTAAATCCCTTTGTTACTCATTAGTGATACTTGGTTGCAGGAGGGGCAGGACTGGCAGCTCCGGGGTTCCGGTTCTGTTGTTTTAGACATGATAGAGAGGGAGGGATAAAAGGGGGAGGAGTGGCATTGCTAGTTGGGGAAAATATCTCAGCTGTGCTTAGACAGGGCAGCACTGTGGACTTGCCTACAGAGGCCATATGGGTGGAGTGAAGGAACGGGAAAGGTGTGAGCACTTTGATGGCCTTGTATTAGAGACCAGCCATTAGACCGAAAGATTTGGAGATGCAAATCTGTCGGGTGATAGCAGACCATTGTAAAAAACAGAAAGTTGTGGTAAGTTTCTGCATATTGACTAGGACTCCCATACTGTAAAAGGACTGGATGGGTTGGAGGGTGTCAAATGGGTTCAGGAAAGTTTTCAATATGTAGAGGTACCAACGAGAGAGGATACTTGATCTATTAGGGAAGCAGGCAGGTCAAGTGGCAGAAGTCTGTGCAGATGATCATTTTGAGTCCAGTGACCATAATGTCATTAGGTTCAAGTTCCTTATGGATAAGGATAGGTCTGGTCCTCGAGTTGAGGTTCTGATTTGCAGAAAGGCCAATTTTGTGGAAATGAGAAAGGATCTTGGAACAGTAGATTGGAAGAAGCTGTTTCTGGTAAGCCTATGTCCGACAAGTGGAAGACCTTCAAGGACGAGATTTTGAGGGTACAGAGTTTGCATGTTCCTCCCAGGATTAAAGGCAAAATTAACAGGCATAAGGAACCTTGGTTTTCAAGGGACATTGGTGATAGGATTAAGAAGAAGAGAGAGGTGTATAACTGGTATAGACAACAAGGAGCAAATGAGGTATTTGCAGAGCTGATAAAATATAAGAGAATAATAAAGAAGGAAGTCTGGAAGGCAAAATGAAAGCACGAGGGGGTTTTGGCAGATAATGTGAAGGTAAATCCGAAGGATTTCTGCAAGTATATTAAAAATAAGAGGGTGGTAAGGTACAAAATTGGTCCCCTAAAGGATCAAAGGGGTCAACTGGAAGATCTTAAACAGTTTTTTTCAATAGTATTTACTTAGGAAACTGGCAGATGTGGGTGGAAGGGAAACAAATAGAAGTGGAGGATATGGAGATGAAGAGAGGAGGTGATTGTTGACTTACAAGTGAATAAAGGTAGACAAATCCCCTGGGCTGGATATGATATTCCCTCGGTCCTCGAGGGAGACAAGTGTAGAAATTGGAGGGGCCCTGATGTACGTGATATTCAAAATATCCTTAGCCACGGGAGAGGTGCCAGGATTGGAGAGTGGCTCGTGTTGTCCCACTATTTAAGAAAGGCTCCCAGAGTAAAGCAGGTAACCATAGGCCAGTGAGCCTGACATCAGTAGTAGGCAAATTATTGGAAGGAGTTCTGAGAGATTGGATATATAGGTATTTGGACAGCCATGGGCTGATTAAGGACAGTCAGCATGGCTTTATAAGTGGTAGGTCATGTTTAACAAATGTTGCAGAGTTTTTTGAAGAAGTTACCAAGAAGGTAGATGAAGGAAAACCTGTGGATGTTGTCATGAACCTGTGGATCATGAACTTTAGTAAGGCCTTCGATAAGGTCCCATATGGGAGGTTAGTCAGGAAGGTTCAGACAGTCGGTACACATGGAAGGGTTGTAAACTCGATTTGAAATTGGCTGTGTGGGAGAAAACAGTGAGTAGTAGTGGATGGTTGCTTCTTAGACTGGAGGCCTGTGACAAGTGGTGTCCCTCAGGGATTTGTGTTGGGACCATTGTTGTTTGTTGTCTATATTATATCAATGATCTGGATGATAATATGATAAATTAGATCAGCAAGTTTGCTGATAACATTAAAGCCCCTTTGACACTTGCAAGTGATCCCAGGAACTGACCGACAAAGTGATTAGGAAAGCAAAATCAGCTCAACACTGGTGTCAGATGATGTCATCTCACGGTGTGGATTGATAGCCTCGACCCCGAGAACAATCCCTGGGATCTGCAGACACCGGAGTTGCAAAAAGGTAAGTGTGAAACGGGTAATTGCATTGTGGGATTGAAATAACCCAAGCTTTTGCATGAGTACAGGAACATGAAGGAACATTAAAATAAAGGTATAAACTTTGCGAGAAGAAAGTCGCAGCAAAAGAAATAAAGGCAATAAATAGCAATACTGGGCAACTTTTAAATAGTGTGGGAAAGTTGATAGGGCGAAAGTGCACAATTTATATGACGGGGGGGGGGGAGAAAGCAAAGTCAGATCTGAATTCCCAGAAGGCCATGCAGCAGAAAAACTCCTTGATGAATGCTCTGTGCATGCAGCTGTGCATATAGCCCATTCTCTGTTGTAATGAATTCTGGGTGGAAACGTCCACCATCACTTTTCCCATGGTATTAATAATTGTATGAGACTGTGCAGCAAATTTTCACTTGCTGTATAAATTGTAGATGATATCAACACCAACTTCCCCACACGGTAACAATTCTACGTGATAGAGCTACCAACTTTCCCACACTGTATAAATTGTACGTGATAGAGCTACCAACTGTCCCACACTGTATAAATTGTACGTGATAGAGCTACCAACTTCCCACACTGTATAAATTGTACGTGATAGAGCTACCAACTTTCCCACACTGTATAAATTGTACGTGATAGAGCTACCAACTTCCCCACACGGTAACAATTCTACGTGATAGAGCTACCAACTTTCCCACACTGTATAAATTGTACGTGATAGAGCTACCAACTGTCCCACACTGTATAAATTGTACGTGATAGAGCTACCAACTTTCCCACACTGTATAAATTGTACGTGATAGAGCAACCAACTTTCCCACACTGTATAAATTGTACGTGATAGAGCTACCAACTTCCCCACACGGTAACAATTCTACGTGATAGAGCTACCAACATTTCCACACTGTATAAATTGTACGAGATAGAGCTACCAATTTTCCCACACTGTATAAATTGTACATGATAGAGCTACCAACTGTCCCACACTGTATAAATTGTACGTGATAGAGCTATCAACTTTTCCACACTATATAAATTGTACGAGATAGAGCTACCAACTTTCCCACACTGTATAAATTGTACGTGATAGAGCTACCAACTTTCCCACACTGTATAAATTGTACATGATAGAGCTACCAACTGTCCCACACTGTATAAATTGTACGTGATAGAGCTATCAACTTTTCCACACTATATAAATTGTACGAGATAGAGCTACCAACTTTCCCACACTGTATAAATTGTACGTGATAGAGCTACCAACTTTCCCACACTGTATAAATTGTACGTGATAGAGCTACCAACTTCCCCACACGGTAACAATTCTACGTGATAGAGCTACCAACATTTCCACACTGTATAAATTGTACGAGATAGAGCTACCAACTTTCCCACACTGTATAAATTGTACGTGATAGAGCTACAAACTTTCCCACACTGTATAAATTGTACGTGATAGAGCTACCAACTTCCCCACACGGTAACATTTCTACGTGATAGAGCTACCAACTGTCCCACACTGTATAAATTGTACGTGATAGAGCTACCAACTTTCCCACACTGTATAAATTGTACGTGATAGAGCTACCAACTGTCCCACACTGTATAAATTCTACGTGATAGAGCTACCAACTTTCCCACACTGTATAAATAGTATGTGAAAGAGTTACCAACTTCCAACGCTGTATAAATTTTATGTGATAGAGCTACAAACTTTCCCACACTGTATAAATTGTATGTGATAGAGCTACAAACTTTCCCACACTGTATAAATTGTCTGTGGTAGAGCTACCAAATATCCCACGCTGTTTAAATTGTACGTGATAGAGCTACCAACATTCCGACACTGTATAATTTGTATGTGATAGAGCTACCAAATTTCCCACACTGTATAAATTGTATGTGATAGTGCTACCAACGTTCCCACACTGTATAAATAGTATGTGAAAGAGTTACCAACTTCCAACGCTGTATAAATTTTATGTGATAGAGCTACCAACTTTCCCACACTGTATAAATTGTATGTGATAGAGATACAAACTTTCCCACACAGTATAAATTGTCTGTGGTAGAGCTACAAATTATCCCACGCTTTTAAATTGTACGTGATAGAGCTACCAACATTCCGACACTGTATAATTTGTATGTGATAGAGCTACCAAATTTCACACACTGTATAAATTGTATGTGATAGTGCTACCAACGTTCCCACACTGTATAAATAGTATGTGAAAGAGTTACCAACTTTCCAACGTTGTATACATTTTATGTGATAGAGCTACCAACTTTCCCACACTGTATAAATTGTACGTGATAGAGCTATCAACATTCCGACACTGTATAATTTGTATGTGATAGAGCTACCAACTTTCCCGCACTGTATAAATTGTACGTGATAGAGCTACCAACGTTCCCACACTGTATAAATTGAACGTGATAGAGCTACCAACGTTCCCACACTGTATAAATTGAACGTGATAGAGCTACCAACTGTCCTACACTGTATAAATTCTACAAGATAGAGCTACGAACTGTCCCACACTGTATAAATCGTACGTTATAGAGCTACCAAATTTCCCACACTGTATAAATTGAACGTGATAGAGCTACCAACTGTCCCACACTGTATAAATTCTACAAGATAGAGCTATGAAGTGTCCCACACTGTATAAATTGTACATGATAGAGCTACCAACTTTCCCACACCGTATAAATTGTATGTGATAGAGGTACCAACTTTCCCACACTGTATAAATTGTCTGTGATAGAGCTACCAACTTTCCCACACTGTATAAATTGTATGTGATAGAGGTACCAACTTTCCCACACTGTATAAATTGTCTGTGATAGAGCTACCAACTATCCCACGCTGTTTAAATTGTATGTGATAGAGCTACCAACATTCCGACACTGTATAAATTGTACGCGATTGAGCTACCAACTTTCCCACACTTTATAAATTGTATGTGATGGACCTACCAACGTTCCCACCCTGTATAAATTGTACGTGATGGAGCTACCATTTTCCCACACTGTATAAATAGTATCTGATAGAGTTACCAACTTTCCCACGCTGTATAAATTGTATGTGATAGAGCTACAAACTTTCCCACACTGTATAAATAGTATGTGATAGAGTTACCAACTTTCCCACGCTGTATAAATTGTATGTGATAGAGCTACAAACTTTCCCACACTGTATAAATAGTATGTGATAGAGTTACCAACTTTCCCACGCTGTATAAATTTTATGTGATAGAGATACAAACTTTCCCACACTGTATAAATTGTATGTGATAGAGCTACAAACTTTCCCACACTGTATAAACAGTATGTGATAGAGGTACCAACTTTCCCACACTGTATAAATTGTATGTGATAGAGCTACCAACTTTACCAAACTGTATAAATTGTATGTGATAGAGCTACCAACTTTCCCACACTGTATAAATTGTATGTGATAGAGCTACCAACTTTACCAAACTGTATAAATTGTATGTGATAGAGGTACCAACTATCCCACGCTGTTTAAATTGTACGTGATTTAGCTACGAACATTCCGACACTGTATAAATTGTATGCGATAGAGCTACAAACTTTCCCACACTGTATAAATTGTATGTGATAGAGCTACAAACTTTCCCACACTGTATAAATAGTATATGATAGAGTTACCAACTTTCCCACCCTGTATAAATTGTATGTGATAGAGCTACAAACTTTCCCACACTGTATAAATTGTATGTGATAGAGCTACAAACTTTCCCACACTATAAATTGTACGTGATAGAGTTACCAACTTTCCCAGCTGTATAAATTGTATGTGATAGAGCTACAAACTTTCCCACACTGTATAAATAGTATGTGATAGAGTTACCAACTTTCCCACGCTGTATAAATTGTATGTGATAGAGCTACAAACTTTCCCACACTGTATAAATTGTATGTGATAGAGCTACAAACTTTCCCACGCTGTATAAATTGTATGTGATAGAGCTACAAACTTTCCCACACTGTATAAATTGTATGTGATAGAGCTACAAACTTTCCCACACTGTATAAATAGTATGTGATAGAGTTACCAACTTTCCCACACTGTATAAATTGTATGTGATAGAGCTACAAACTTTCCCACACTGTATAAATAGGATTTGATAGAGTTACCAACATTCCCACGCAGTATAAATTTTATGTGAGAGAGCTACAAACTTTCCCACACTGTATAAATAGGATTTGATAGAGTTACCAACTTTCCCACACTGTATAAATTGTATGTGATAGAGCTACAAACTTTCCCACACTGTATAAATTGTATGTGATAGAGCTACAAACTTTCCCACACTGTATAAATTGTATGTGATAGAGCTACAAACTTTCCCACACTGTATAAATAGTATGTGATAGAGTTACCAACTTTCCCACACTGTATAAATTGTATGTGATAGAGCTACAAACTTTCCCACACTGTATAAATTGTATGTGATAGAGTTATCAACTTTCCCACGCTGTATAAATTGTATGTGATAGAGCTACAAACTTTCCCACACTATATAAATAGTATGTGATAGAGCTACCAACTTTCCCACACTGTATAAATAGTATGTGATAGAGCTACAAACTTTCCCACACT
Source organism: Narcine bancroftii (assembly GCF_036971445.1). Taxonomy (NCBI): domain Eukaryota; kingdom Metazoa; phylum Chordata; class Chondrichthyes; order Torpediniformes; family Narcinidae; genus Narcine; species Narcine bancroftii. The sequence continues at coordinate 373,966,912 of NC_091470.1, forward strand.
GTATAAATTGTACGTGATAGAGCTACCAACTGTCCCACACTGTATAAATTGTACGTGATAGAGCTATCAACTTTTCCACACTATATAAATTGTACGAGATAGAGCTACCAACTTTCCCACACTGTATAAATTGTACGTGATAGAGCTACCAACTTTCCCACACTGTATAAATTGTACATGATAGAGCTACCAACTGTCCCACACTGTATAAATTGTACGTGATAGAGCTATCAACTATTCCACACTATATAAATTGTACGAGATAGAGCTACCAACTTTCCCACACTGTATAAATTGTACGTGATAGAGCTACCAACTGCCCCACACGGTAACAATTCTACGTGATAGAGCTACCAACATTTCCACACTGTATAAATTGTACGAGATAGAGCTACCAACTTTCCCACACTGTATAAATTGTACGTGATAGAGCTACAAACTTTCCCACACTGTATAAATTGTACGTGATAGAGCTACCAACTTCCCCACACGGTAACATTTCTACGTGATAGAGCTACCAACTGTCCCACACTGTATAAATTGTACGTGATAGAACTACCAACTTTCCCACACTGTATAAATTGTACGTGATAGAGCTACCAACTGTCCCACACTGTATAAATTCTACGTGATAGAGCTACCAACTTTCCCACACTGTATAAATAGTATGTGAAAGAGTAACCAACTTCCAACGCTGTATAAATTTTATTTGATAGAGCTACCAACTTTCCCACACTGTATAAATTGTACGTGATAGAGCTACAAACTTTCCCACACTGTATAAATTGTCTGTGGTAGAGCTACCAATTATCCCACGCTGTTTAAATTGTACGTGATAGAGCTACCAACATTCCGACACTGTATAATTTGTATGTGATAGAGCTACCAAATTTCCCACACTGTATAAATTGTATGTGATAGTGGTACCAACGTTCCCACACTGTATAAATAGTATGTGAAAGAGTTACCAACTTCCAACGCTGTATAAATTTTATGTGATAGAGCTACCAACTTTCCCACACTGTATAAATTGTATGTGATAGAGCTACAAACTTTCCCACACTGTATAAATTTTATCTGATAGAGCTACCAACTTTCACACGCTGTATAAATTGTATGTGATAGAGCTACAATCTTTCCCACACTGTATAAATAGTATGTGATAGAGTTACCAACTTTCCCACGCTGTATAAATTTTAGGTGATAGAGATACAAACTTTCCCACACTGTATAAATTGTATGTGATAGAGCTACAAACTTTCCCACACTGTATAAATAGTATGTGATGCAGGTACCAACTTTCCCACACTGTATAAATTGTCTGTGAAAGAGCTACCAACTTTCCCACACTGTATAAATTGTACGTGATAGAGGTACCAACTTTCCCACACTGTATAAATTGTCTGTGATAGAGCTACCAACTATCCCACGCTGTTTAAATTGTACGTGATAGAGCTACCAACATTCCGACACTGTATAAATTGTATGTGATAGAGCTACCAACTTTCCCACACTGTATAAATTGTATGTGATAGAGCTACCAACTTTCCCACACTGTATAAATTGTATGTGATAGAGGTACCAACTTACCCACACTGGATAAATTGTCTGTGATAGAGCTACCAACTATCCCACGCTGTTTAAATTGTACGTGATAGAGCTACCAACATTCCGACACTGTATAAATTGTATGCGATAGAGCTACCAACTTTCCCACACTTTATAAATTGTATGTGATGGACCTACCAACGTTCCCACCCTGTATAAATTGTACGTGATAGAGCTACCAACTTTCCCACGCTGTTTAAATTGTACATGATAGAGCTACCAACATTCTCACACTGTATAAATTGTACGTGATAGAGCTAACATCTTTCCCACGCTGTATAAATTTTACGTGATAGTGTTACCAACTTTCCCACACATTTTAAATTGTATGTGATAGAGCTACCAACATTCCCACACTGTATAAATTGAATGTGATAGAGCTACCAACTTTCCCACACTGTATAAATTTTACATGATAGAGGTGCCAACTTTCACACGCTGTATAGATTATATGTGATAGAACTATCAACTTTCCCACACAATATAAATTGTAGGTGATAGAGCTACCAACTTTCCCACACTGTATAAATTGTATGTGATAGAGCTACAAACTTTCCCACACTGTATAAATAGGATTTGATAGAGTTACCAACTTTCCCACGCTGTATAAATTTTATGTGATGGAGCTACAAACTTTCCCACACTGTATAAATAGTATGTGATAGAGTTACCAACTTCCCACACTGTATAAATTGTATGTGATAGAGCTACAAACTTTCCCACACTGTATAAATTGTATGTGATAGAGCTACAAACTTTCCCACACTGTATAAATTGTATGTGATAGAGCTACAAACTTTCCCACACTATAAATTGTACGTGATAGAGTTACCAACTTTCCCACGCTGTATAAATTGTATGTGATAGAGCTACAAACTTTCCCACACTGTATAAATAGTATGTGATAGAGTTACCAACTTTCCCACGCTGTATAAATTGTATGTGATAGAGCTACAAACTTTCCCACACTGTATAAATAGTATGTGATAGAGTTACCAACTTTCCCACGCTGTATAAATTGTATGTGATAGAGCTACAAACTTTCCCACACTGTATAAATTGAATGTGATAGAGCTACCAACTTTCCCACGCTGTATAAATTGTTTGTGATAGAGCTACAAAGTTTCCCATACTGTATAAATTGTATGTGATAGAGCTACAAACTTTCCCACACTGTATAAATTGTACGTGATAGATTTACCAACTATCCCACGCTGTATAAATTGTATGTGATAGAGCTACAAACTTTCCCACACTGTATAAATAGTATGTGATAGAGTTACCAACTTTCCCACACTGTATAAATTGTACGTGATAGAGCTACCAACTTTCCCACACTGTATAAATTGTATGTGATAGAGCTACAAACTTTCCCACACTGTATAAATTGTACGTGATAGAGTTACCAACTTTCCGACGCTGTATAAATTGTATGTGATAGAGCTACAAACTTTCCCACACTGTATAAATAGTATGTGATAGAGTTACCAACTTTCCCACACTGTATAAATTGTACGTGATAGAGCTACCAACTTTCCCACACTGTATAAATTGTCTGTGATAGAGCTACCAACTATCCCACGCTGTTTAAATTGTATGTGATAGAGCTACCAACATTCCGAACCTGTATAAATTGTATGCGATTGAGCTACCAACTTTCCCACACTTTATAAATTGTATGTGATGGACCTACCAACGTTCCCACCCTGTATAAATTGTACGTGATGGAGCTACCATTTTCCCACACTGTTTAAATTGTACGTGATAGAGCTACCAACTTTCCCACACTGTATTAATTGTACGTGATAGAGCTACCAACTTTTCAACACTGTATAAATTGTATGTGATAGAGCTACAAACTTTCCCACACTGTATAAATAGGATTTGATAGAGTTACCAACTTTCCCACGCTGTATAAATTTTATGTGATAGAGCTACAAACTTTCCCACACTGTATAAATAGTATGTGATAGAGTTAACAACTTTCCCACACTGCATAAATTGTATGTGATAGAGCTACAAACTTTCCCACACTGTATAAATTGTATGTGATAGAGCTACAAACTTTCCCACACTGTATAAATAGTATATGATAGAGTTACCAACTTTCCCACCCTGTATAAATTGTATGTGATAGAGCTACAAACTTTCCCACACTGTATAAATTGTATGTGATAGAGCTACAAACTTTCCCACACTATAAATTGTACGTGATAGAGTTACCAACTTTCCCAGCTGTATAAATTGTATGTGATAGAGCTACAAACTTTCCCACACTGTATAAATAGTATGTGATAGAGTTACCAACTTTCCCACGCTGTATAAATTGTATGTGATAGAGCTACAAACTTTCCCACACTGTATAAATAGTATGTGATAGAGTTACCAACTTTCCCACGCTGTATAAATTGTATGTGATAGAGCTACAAACTTTCCCACACTATATAAATAGTATGTGATAGAGTTACCAACTTTCCCACGCTGTATAAATTTTATGTGATAGAGATACAAACTTTCCCACACTGTATAAATTGTATGTGATAGAGCTACAAACTTTCCCACACTGTATAAATACTATGTGATAGAGGTACCAACTTTCCCACACTGTATAAATTGTATGTGATAGAGCTACCAACTTTACCAAACTGTATAAATTGTATGTGATAGAGCTACCAACTTTCCCATACTGTATAAATTGTATGTGATAGAGCTACCAACTTTACCAAACTATAAATTGTATGTGATAGAGGTACCAACTATCCCACGCTGTTTAAATTGTACGTGATTTAGCTACGAACATTCCGACACTGTATAAATTGTATGCGATAGAGCTACCAACTTTCCCACACTTTATAAATTGTATGTGATGGACCTACCAACGTTCCCACCCTGTATAAATTGTACGTGATAGAGCTACCAACTTTCCCACACTTTATAAATTGTATGTGATGGACCTACCAACGTTCCCACCCTGTATAAATTGTACGTAATAGAGCTACCAATTTTCCCACACGGTTTAAATTGTACGTGATAGAGCTACCAACTTTCCAACACTGTATAAATTGTCTGTGATAGAGCTACCAACTTTCCCACGCTGTTTAAATTGTACATGATAGAGCTACCAACATTCTCACACTGTATAAATTGAATGTGATAGAGCTGCCAACATTCCCACACTGTATAAATTGAATGTGATAGAGCTACCAACTTTCCCACACTGTATAAATTTTACGTGATAGAGCTGCCAACTTTCCCACACTGTATAAATTGTACGTGATAGAGCTACCAATTTTCACACGCTGTATAGATTGTACGTGATAGAGCTACCATCTTTCACACGCTGTATAGATTATATGTGATAGAGCTACCAACTTTCCCACAACATATAAATTTTATCTGATAGAGCTACCAACTTTCACACGCTGTATAAATTGTATGTGATAGAGCTACAAACTTTCCCACACTGTATAAATAGTATGTGATAGAGTTACCAACTTTCCCACGCTGTATAAATTTTATGTGATAGAGATACAAACTTTCCCAAACTGTATAAATTGTATGTGATAGAGCTACAAACTTTCCCACACTGTATAAATAGTATGTGATAGAGGTACCAACTTTCCCACACTGTATAAATTGTCTGTGATAGAGCTACCAACTTTCCCACACTGTATAAATTGTATGTGATAGAGGTACCAACTTTCCCACACTGTATAAATTGTCTGTGATAGAGCTACCAACTATACCACGCTGTTTAAATTGTACGTGATAGAGCTACCAACATTCCGACACTGTATAAATTGTATGTGATAGAGCTACCAACTTTCCCACACTGTTTAAATTGTATGTGATAGAGCTACCAACTTTCCCACACTGTATAAATTGTATGTGATAGAGGTACCAACTTTCCCACACTGTATAAATTGTATGTGATAGAGCTACAAACTTTACCAAACTGTATAAATTGTATGTGATAGAGCTACCAACTTTCCCACACTGTATAAATTGTATGTGATAGAGCTACCAACTTTACCAAACTGTTTAAATTGTACGTGATAGAGCTACCAACTTTCCAACACTGTATAAATTGTCTGTGATAGAGCTACCAACTTTCCCACGCTGTTTAAATGTACATGATAGAGCTACCAACATTCTCACACTGTATAAATTGAATGTGATAGAGCTACCAACATTCCCACACTGTATAAATTGAATGTGATAGAGCTGCCAACTTTCCCACACTGTATAAATTGTACGTGATAGAGCTACCAATTTTCACACGCTGTATAGATTGTACGTGATAGAGCTACCATCTTTCACACGCTGTATAGATTATATGTGATAGAGCTACCAACTTTCCCACACCATATAAATTTTATCTGATAGAGCTACCAACTTTCACACGCTGTATAAATTGTATGTGATAGAGCTACAAACTTTCCCACACTGTATAAATAGTATGTGATAGAGTTACCAACTTTCCCATGCTGTATAAATTTTATGTGATAGAGATACAAACTTTCCCAAACTGTATAAATTGTATGTGATAGAGCTACAAACTATCCCACACTGTATAAATAGTATGTGATAGAGGTACCAACTTTCCCACACTGTATAAATTGTCTGTGATAGAGCTACCAACTTTCCCACACTGTATAAATTGTATGTGATAGAGGTACCAACTTTCCCACACTGTATAAATTGTCTGTGATAGAGCTACCAACTATCCCACGCTGTTTAAATTGTACGTGATAGAGCTACCAACATTCCGACACTGTATAAATTGTATGTGATAGAGCTACCAACTTTCCCACACTGTTTAAATTGTATGTGATAGAGCTACCAACTTTCCCACACTGTATAAATTGTATGTGATAGAGGTACCAACTTTCCCACACTGTATAAATTGTCTGTGATAGAGCTACCAACTATCCCACGCTGTTTAAATTGTACGTGATAGAGCTACCAACATTCCGACACTGTATAAATTGTATGCGATAGAGCTACCAACTTTCCCACACTTTATAAATTGTATGTGATGGACCTACCAACGTTCCCACCCTGTATAAATTGTACGTGATGGAGCTACCATTTTCCCACACTGTTTAAATTGTACGTGATAGAGCTACCAACTTTCTCACGCTGTTTAAATTGTACATGATAGAGCTACCAACTGTATAAAATGGACGTGATAGAGCTAACAACTTTCCCACGCTGTATAAATTTTACGTGATAGTGTTACCAACTCTCCTACACATTTTAAATTGTGTGTGATAGAGCTACCAACATTCCCACACTATAAATTGAATGTGATAGAGCTACCAACTTTCCCACACTGTATAAATTTTACGTGATAGAGCTGCCAACTTTCACACGCTGTATAGATTATATGTGATAGAACTACCAACTTTCCCACACAATATAAATTGTATGTGATAGAGCTACCAACTTTCCCACACTGTATAAATTGTATGTGATAGAGCTACAAACTTTCCCACACTGTATAAATAGGATTTGATAGAGTTACCAACTTTCCCACGCTGTATAAATTTTATGTGATAGAGCTACAAACTTTCCCACACTGTATAAATAGTATGTGATAGAGTTACCAACTTTCCCACACTGTATAAATTGTATGTGATAGAGCTGCAAACTTTCCCACACTGTATAAATTGTATGTGATAGAGCTACAAACTTTCCCACGCTGTATAAATTGTATGTGATAGAGCTACAAACTTTCCCACACTGTATAAATTGTATGTGATAGAGCTACAAACTTTCCCACACTGTATAAATAGGATTTGATAGAGTTACCAACTTTCCCACGCAGTATAAATTTTATGTGAGAGAGCTACAAACTTTCCCACACTGTATAAATAGGATTTGATAGAGTTACCAACTTTCCCACACTGTATAAATTGTATGTGATAGAGCTACAAACTTTCCCACACTGTATAAATTGTATGTGATAGAGCTACAAACTTTCCCACACTGTATAAATTGTATGTGATAGAGCTACAAACTTTCCCACACTGTATAAATAGTATGTGATAGAGTTACCAACTTTCCCACACTGTATAAATTGTATGTGATAGAGCTACAAACTTTCCCACACTGTATAAATTGTATGTGATAGAGTTACCAACTTTCCCACGCTGTATAAATTGTATGTGATAGAGCTACAAACTTTCCCACACTATATAAATAGTATGTGATAGAGCTACCAACTTTCCCACACTGTATAAATAGTATGTGATAGAGCTACAAACTTTCCCACACTGTATAAATTGTACGTGATAGAGCTACCAACTGTCCCACACTGTATAAATTGTACGTGATAGAGCTATCAACTTTTCCACACTATATAAATTGTACGAGATAGAGCTACCAACTTTCCCACACTGTATAAATTGTACGTGATAGAGCTACCAACTTTCCCACACTGTATAAATTGTACATGATAGAGCTACCAACTGTCCCACACTGTATAAATTGTACGTGATAGAGCTATGAACTTTTCCACACTATATAAATTGTACGAGATAGAGCTACCAACTTTCCCACACTGTATAAATTGTACGTGATAGAGCTACCAACTTTCCCACACTGTATAAATTGTACGTGATAGAGCTACCAACTTCCCCACACGGTAACAATTCTACGTGATAGAGCTACCAACATTTCCACACTGTATAAATTGTACGAGATAGAGCTACCAACTTTCCCACACTGTATAAATTGTACGTGATAGAGCTACAAACTTTCCCACACTGTATAAATTGTACGTGATAGAGCTACCAACTTCCCCACACGGTAACATTTCTAAGTGATAGAGCTACCAACTGTCCCACACTGTATAAATTGTACGTGATAGAGCTACCAACTTTCCCACACTGTATAAATTGTACGTGATAGAGCTACCAACTGTCCCACACTGTATAAATTCTACGTGATAGAGCTACCAACTTTCCCACACTGTATAAATAGTATGTGAAAGAGTAACCAACTTCCAACGCTGTATAAATTTTATGTGATAGAGCTACCAACTTTCCCACACTGTATAAATTGTATGTGATAGAGCTACAAACTTTCCCACACTGTATAAATTGTCTGTGGTAGAGCTACCAATTATCCCACGCTGTTTAAATTGTACGTGATAGAGCTACCAACATTCCGACACTGTATAATTTGTATGTGATAGAGCTACCAAATTTCCCACACTGTATAAATTGTATGTGATAGTGGTACCAACGTTCCCACACTGTATAAATAGTATGTGAAAGAGTTACCAACTTCCAACGCTGTATAAATTTTATGTGATAGAGCTACCAACTTTCCCACACTGTATAAATTGTATGTGATAGAGCTACAAACTTTCCCACACTGTATAAATTTTATCTGATAGAGCTACCAACTTTCACACGCTGTATAAATTGTATGTGATAGAGCTACAAACTTTCCCACACTGTATAAATAGTATGTGATAGAGTTACCAACTTTCCCACGCTGTATAAATTTTAGGTGATAGAGATACAAACTTTCCCACACTGTATAAATTGTATGTGATAGAGCTACAAACTTTCCCACACTGTATAAATAGTATGTGATACAGGTACCAACTTTCCCACACTGTATAAATTGTCTGTGATGGAGCTACCAACTTTCCCACACTGTATAAATTGTACGTGATAGAGGTACCAACTTTCCCACACTGTATAAATTGTCTGTGATAGAGCTACCAACTATCCCACGCTGTTTAAATTGTACGTGATAGAGCTACCAACATTCCGACACTGTATAAATTGTATGTGATAGAGCTACCAACTTTCCCACACTGTATAAATTGTATGTGATAGAGCTACCAACTTTCCCACACTGTATAAATTGTATGTGATAGAGGTACCTACTTACCCACACTGGATAAATTGTCTGTGATAGAGCTACCAACTATCCTACGCTGTTTAAATTGTACGTGATAGAGCTACCAACATTCCGACACTGTATAAATTGTATGCGATAGATCTACCAACTTTCCCACACTTTATAAATTGTATGTGATGGACCTACCAACGTTCCCACCCTGTATAAATTGTACGTGATAGAGCTACCAACTTTCCCACGCTGTTTAAATTGTACATGATAGAGCTACCAACATTCTCACACTGTATAAATTGTACGTGATAGAGCTAACATCTTTCCCACGCTGTATAAATTTTACGTGATAGTGTTACCAACTTTCCCACACATTTTAAATTGTATGTGATAGAGCTACCAACATTCCCACACTGTATAAATTGAATGTGATAGAGCTACCAACTTTCCCACACTGTATAAATTTTACATGATAGAGGTGCCAACTTTCACACGCTGTATAGATTATATGTGATAGAACTATCAACTTTCCCACACAATATAAATTGTAGGTGATAGAGCTACCAACTTTCCCACACTGTATAAATAGGATTTGATAGAGTTACCAACTCTCCCACGCTGTATAAATTGTATGTGATAGAGCTACAAACTTTCCCACACTGTATAAATAGGATTTGATAGAGTTACCAACTCTCCCACGCTGTATAAATTTTATGTGATAGAGCTACAAACTTTCCCACACTGTATAAATAGTATGTGATAGAGTTACCAACTTCCCACACTGTATAAATTGTATGTGATAGAGCTACAAACTTTCCCACACTGTATAAATTGTATGTGATATAGCTACAAACTTTCCCACACTGTATAAATAGTATATGATAGAGTTACCAACTTTCCCACGCTGTATAAATTGTATGTGATAGAGCTACAAACTTTCCCACACTGTATAAATTGTATGTGATAGAGCTACAAACTTTCCCACACTATAAATTGTACGTGATAGAGTTACCAACTTTCCCACGCTGTATAAATTGTATGTGATAGAGCTACAAACTTTCCCACACTGTATAAATAGTATGTGATAGAGTTACCAACTTTCCCACGCTGTATAAATTGTATGTGATAGAGCTACAAACTTTCCCACACTGTATAAATAGTATGTGATAGAGTTACCAACTTTCCCACGCTGTATAAATTGTATGTGATAGAGCTACAAACTTTCCCACACTGTATAAATTGAATGTGATAGAGCTAACAACTTTCCCACGCTGTATAAATTGTTTGTGATAGAGCTACAAACTTTCCCACACTGTATAAATTGTATGTGATAGAGCTACAAACTTTCCCACACTGTATAAATTGTACGTGATAGAGTTACCAACTATCCCACGCTGTATAAATTGTATGTGATAGAGCTACAAACTTTCCCACACTGTATAAATAGTATGTGATAGAGTTACCAACTTTCCCACACTGTATAAATTGTACGTGATAGAGCTACCAACTTTCCCACACTGTATAAATTGTATGTGATAGAGCTACAAACTTTCCCACACTGTATAAATTGTACGTGATAGAGTTACCAACTTTCCCACGCTGTATAAATTGTATGTGATAGAGCTACAAACTTTCCCACACTGTATAAATAGTATGTGATAGAGTTACCAACTTTCCCACACTGTATAAATTGTACGTGATAGAGCTACCAACTTTCCCACACTGTATAAATTGTATGTGATAGAGGTACCAACTTTCCCACACTGTATAAATTGTCTGTGATAGAGCTACCAACTATCCCAAGCTGTTTAAATTGTATGTGATAGAGCTACCAACATTCCGACACTGTATAAATTGTATGCGATTGAGCTACCAACTTTCCCACACTTTATAAATTGTATGTGATGGACCTACCAACGTTCCCACCCTGTATAAATTGTACGTGATGGAGCTACCATTTTCCCACACTGTTTAAATTGTACGTGATAGAGCTACCAACTTTCCCACACTGTATTAATTGTACGTGATAGAGCTACCAACTTTTCAACACTGTATAAATTGTATGTGATAGAGCTACAAACTTTCCCACACTGTATAAATAGGATTTGATAGAGTTACCAACTTTCCCACGCTGTATAAATTTTATGTGATAGAGCTACAAACATTCCCACACTGTATAAATAGTATGTGATAGAGTTACCAACTTTCCCACACTGTATAAATTGTATGTGATAGAGCTACAAACTTTCCCACACTGTATAAATTGTATGTGATAGAGCTACAAACTTTCCCACACTGTATAAATAGTATATGATAGAGTTACCAACTTTCCCACCCTGTATAAATTGTATGTGATAGAGCTACAAACTTTCCCACACTGTATAAATTGTATGTGATAGAGCTACAAACTTTCCCACACTATAAATTGTACGTGATAGAGTTACCAACTTTCCCACGCTGTATAAATTGTATGTGATAGAGCTACAAACTTTCCCACACTGTATAAATAGTATGTGATAGAGTTACCAACTTTCCCACGCTGTATAAATTGTATGTGATAGAGCTACAAACTTTCCCACACTGTATAAATAGTATGTGATAGAGTTACCAACTTTCCCACGCTGTATAAATTGTATGTGATAGAGCTACAAACTTTCCCACACTGTATAAATAGTATGTGATAGAGGTACCAACTTTCCCACACTGTATAAATTGTATGTGATAGAGCTACCAACTTTACCAAACTGTATAAATTGTATGTGATAGAGCTACCAACTTTCCCATACTGTATAAATTGTATGTGATAGAGCTACCAACTTTACCAAACTGTATAAATTGTATGTGATAGAGGTACCAACTATCCCACGCTGTTTAAATTGTACGTGATTTAGCTACGAACATTCCGACACTGTATAAATTGTATGCGATAGAGCTACCAACTTTCCCACACTTTATAAATTGTATGTGATGGACCTACCAACGTTCCCACCCTGTATAAATTGTACGTGATAGAGCTACCAACTTTCCCACACTTTATAAATTGTATGTGATGGACCTACCAACGTTCCCACCCTGTGTAAATTGTACGTAATAGAGCTACCAATTTTCCCACACGGTTTAAATTGTACGTGATAGAGCTACCAACTTTCCAACACTGTATAAATTGTATGTGATAGAGCTACCAACTTTACCAAACTGTTTAAATTGTACGTGATAGAGCTACCAACTTTCCAACACTGTATAAATTGTCTGTGATAGAGCTACCAACTTTCCCACGCTGTTTAAATTGTACATGATAGAGCTACCAACATTCTCACACTGTATAAATTGAATGTGATAGAGCTACAAACATTCCCACACTGTATAAATTGAATGTGATAGAGCTGCCAACTTTCCCACACTGTATAAATTGTACGTGATAGAGCTACCAATTTTCACACGCTGTATAGATTGTACGTGATAGAGCTACCATCTTTCACACGCTGTATAGATTATACGTGATAGAGCTACCAACTTTCCCACACTGTATTAATTGTACGTGATAGAGCTACCAAATTTTCAACACTGTATAAATTGTATGTGATAGAGCTACAAACTTTCCCACACTGTATAAATTGTATGTGATAGAGCTACAAACTTTCCCACACTATAAATTGTACGTGATAGAGTTACCAACTTTCCCACGCTGTATAAATTGTATGTGATAGAGCTACAAACTTTCCCACACTGTATAAATAGTATGTGATAGAGTTACCAACTTTCCCACGCTGTATAAATTGTATGTGATAGAGCTACAAACTTTCCCACACTGTATAAATAGTATGTGATAGAGTTACCAACTTTCCCACGCTGTATAAATTGTATGTGATAGAGCTACAAACTTTCCCACACTGTATAAATTGAATGTGATAGAGCTACCAACTTTCCCACGCTGTATAAATTGTTTGTGATAGAGCTACAAAGTTTCCCACACTGTATAAATTGTATGTGATAGAGCTACAAACTTTCCCACACTGTATAAATTGTACGTGATAGATTTACCAACTATCCCACGCTGTATAAATTGTATGTGATAGAGCTACAAACTTTCCCACACTGTATAAATAGTATGTGATAGAGTTACCAACTTTCCCACACTGTATAAATTGTACGTGATAGAGCTACCAACTTTCCCACACTGTATAAATTGTATGTGATAGAGCTACAAACTTTCCCACACTGTATAAATTGTACGTGATAGAGTTACCAACTTTCCCACGCTGTATAAATTGTATGTGATAGAGCTACAAACTTTCCCACACTGTATAAATAGTATGTGATAGAGTTACCAACTTTCCCACACTGTATAAATTGTACGTGATAGAGCTACCAACTTTCCCACACTGTATAAATTGTCTGTGATAGAGCTACCAACTATCCCACGCTGTTTAAATTGTATGTGATAGAGCTACCAACATTCCGACACTGTATAAATTGTATGCGATTGAGCTACCAACTTTCCCACACTTTATAAATTGTATGTGATGGACCTACCAACGTTCCCACCCTGTATAAATTGTACGTGATAGAGCTACCAATTTTCCCACACTGTTTAAATTGTACGTGATAGAGCTACCAACTTTCCAACACTGTATAAATTGTCTGTGATAGAGCTACCAACTTTCCCACGCTGTTTAAATTGTACATGATAGAGCTACCAAAATTCTCACACTGTATAAATTGAATGTGATAGAGCTACCAACATTCCCACACTGTATAAATTGAATGTGATAGAGCTACCAACTTTCCCACACTGTATAAATTTTACGTGATAGAGCTGCGAACTTTCCCACACTGTATAAATTGTACGTGATAGAGCTACCAATTTTCACACGCTGTATAGATTGTACGTGATAGAGCTACCATCTTTCACACGCTGTATAGATTATATGTGATAGAGCTACCAACTTTCCCACACCATATAAATTTTATCTGATAGAGCTACCAACTTTCACACGCTGTATAAATTGTATGTGATAGAGCTACAAACTTTCCCACACTGTATAAATTGTCTCTGATTGAGCTACAAACTTTCCCACACTGTATAAATAGTATGTGATATAGGTACCAACTTTCCCACACTGTATAAATTGTCTGTGATAGAGCTACCAACTTTCCCACACTGTATAAATTGTATATGATTGAGGTACCAACTTTCCCACACTGTATAAATTGTCTGTGATAGAGCTACCAACTATCCCACGCTGTTTAAATTGTACGTGATAGAGCTACCAACATTCCGACACTGTATAAATTGTATGTGATAGAGCTACCAACTTTCCCACACTGTTTAAATTGTATGTGATAGAGCTACCAACTTTCCCACACTGTATAAATTGTATGTGATAGAGGTACCAACTTTCCCACACTGTATAAATTGTCTGTGATAGAGCTACCAACTATCCCACGCTGTTTAAATTGTACGTGATAGAGCTACCAACATTCCGACACTGTATAAATTGTATGCGATAGAGCTACCAACTTTCCCACACTTTATAAATTGTATGTGATGGACCTACCAACGTTCCCACCCTGTATAAATTGTACGTGATGGAGCTACCATTTTCCCACACTGTTTTAATTGTACGTGATAGAGCTACCAACTTTCTCACGCTGTTTAAATTGTACATGATAGAGCTACCAACTGTATAAAATGGACGTGATAGAGCTAACAACTTTCCCACTCTGTATAAATTTTACGTGATAGTGTTACCAACTCTCCTACACATTTTAAATTGTATGTGATAGAGCTACCAACATTCCCACACTATAAATTGAATGTGATAGAGCTACCAACTTTCCCACACTGTATAAATTTTACGTGATAGAGCTGCCAACTTTCACACGCTGTATAGATTATATGTGATAGAACTACCAACTTTCCCACACAATATAAATTGTATGTGATAGAGCTACCAACTTTCCCACACTGTATAAATTGTATGTGATAGAGCTACAAACTTTCCCACACTGTATAAATAGGATTTGATAGAGTTACCAACTTTCCCACGCTGTATAAATTTTATGTGATAGAGCTACAAACTTTCCCACACTGTATAAATAGTATGTGATAGAGTTACCAACTTTCCCACACTGTATAAATTGTATGTGATAGAGCTACAAACTTTCCCACACTGTATAAATTGTATGTGATAGAGCTACAAACTTTCCCACGCTGTATAAATTGTATGTGATAGAGGTACAAACTTTCCCACACTGTATAAATTGTATGTGATAGAGCTACAAACTTTCCCACACTGTATAAATAGTATGTGATAGAGTTACCAACTTTCCCACACTGTATAAATTGTATGTGATAGAGCTACAAACTTTCCCACACTGTATAAATAGGATTTGATAGAGTTACCAACTTTCCCACGCAGTATAAATTTTATGTGAGAGAGCTACAAACTTTCCCACACTGTATAAATAGGATTTGATAGAGTTACCAACTTTCCCACACTGTATAAATTGTATGTGATAGAGCTACAAACTTTCCCACACTGTATAAATTGTATGTGATAGAGCTACAAACTTTCCCACACTGTATAAATTGTATGTGATAGAGCTACAAACTTTCCCACACTGTATAAATAGTATGTGATAGAGTTACCAACTTTCCCACACTGTATAAATTGTATGTGATAGAGCTACAAACTTTCCCACACTGTATAAATTGTATGTGATAGAGTTACCAACTTTCCCACGCTGTATAAATTGTATGTGATAGAGCTACAAACTTTCCCACACTATATAAATAGTATGTGATAGAGCTACCAACTTTCCCACACTGTATAAATAGTATGTGATAGAGCTACAAACTTTCCCACACTGTATAAATTGTACGTGATAGAGCTACCAACTGTCCCACACTGTATAAATTGTACGTGATAGAGCTATCAACTTTTCCACACTATATAAATTGTACGAGATAGAGCTACCAACTTTCCCACACTGTATAAATTGTACGTGATAGAGCTACCAACTTTCCCACACTGTATAAATTGTACATGATAGAGCTACCAACTGTCCCACACTGTATAAATTGTACGTGATAGAGCTATGAACTTTTCCACACTATATAAATTTTACGAGATAGAGCTACCAACTTTCCCACACTGTATAAATTGTACGTGATAGAGCTACCAACTTTCCCACACTGTATAAATTGTACGTGATAGAGCTACCAACTTCCCCACACGGTAACAATTCTACGTGATAGAGCTACCAACATTTCCACACTGTATAAATTGTACGAGATAGAGCTACCAACTTTCCCACACTGTATAAATTGTACGTGATAGAGCTACAAACTTTCCCACACTGTATAAATTGTACGTGATAGAGCTACCAACTTCCCCACACGGTAACATTTCTAAGTGATAGAGCTACCAACTGTCCCACACTGTATAAATTGTACGTGATAGAGCTACCAACTTTCCCACACTGTATAAATTGTACGTGATAGAGCTACCAACTGTCCCACACTGTATAAATTCTACGTGATAGAGCTACCAAATTTCCAAAAACTGTATAAATAGTATGTGAAAGAGTAACCAACTTCCAACGCTGTATAAATTTTATGTGATAGAGCTACCAACTTTCCCACACTGTATAAATTGTATGTGATAGAGCTACAAACTTTCCCACACTGTATAAATTGTCTGTGGTAGAGCTACCAATTATCCCACGCTGTTTAAATTGTACGTGATAGAGCTACCAACATTCCGACACTGTATAATTTGTATGTGATAGAGCTACCAAATTTCCCACACTGTATAAATTGTATGTGATAGTGGTACCAATGTTCCCACACTGTATAAATAGTATGTGAAAGAGTTACCAACTTCCAACGCTGTATAAATTTTATGTGATAGAGCTACCAACTTTCCCACACTGCATAAATTGTATGTGATAGAGCTACAAACTTTCCCACACTGTATAAATTTTATCTGATAGAGCTACCAACTTTCACACGCTGTATAAATTGTATGTGATAGAGCTACAAACTTTCCCACACTGTATAAATAGTATGTGATAGAGTTACCAACTTTCCCACGCTGTATAAATTTTAGGTGATAGAGATACAAACTTTCCCACACTGTATAAATTGTATGTGATAGAGCTACAAACTTTCCCACACTGTATAAATAGTATGTGATACAGGTACCAACTTTCCCACACTGTATAAATTGTCTGTGATAGAGCTACCAACTTTCCCACACTGTATAAATTGTACGTGATAGAGGTACCAACTTTCCCACACTGTATAAATTGTCTGTGATAGAGCTACCAACTATCCCACGCTGTTTAAATTGTACGTGATAGAGCTACCAACATTCCGACACTGTATAAATTGTATGTGATAGAGCTACCAACTTTCCCACACTGTATAAATTGTATGTGATAGAGCTACCAACTTTCCCACACTGTATAAATTGTATGTGATAGAGGTACCAACTTACCCACACTGGATTAATTGTCTGTGATAGAGCTACCAACTATCCTACGCTGTTTAAATTGTACGTGATAGAGCTACCAACATTCCGACACTGTATAAATTGTATGCGATAGAGCTACCAACTTTCCCACACTTTATAAATTGTATGTGATGGACCTACCAACGTTCCCACCCTGTATAAATTGTACGTGATAGAGCTACCAACTTTCCCACGCTGTTTAAATTGTACATGATAGAGCTACCAACATTCTCACACTGTATAAATTGTACGTGATAGAGCTAACATCTTTCCCACGCTGTATAAATTTTACGTGATAGTGTTACCAACTTTCCCACACATTTTAAATTGTATGTGATAGAGCTACCAACATTCCCACACTGTATAAATTGAATGTGATAGAGCTACCAACTTTCCCACACTGTATAAATTTTACATGATAGAGGTGCCAACTTTCACACGCTGTATAGATTATATGTGATAGAACTATCAACTTTCCCACACAATATAAATTGTAGGTGATAGAGCTACCAACTTTCCCACACTGTATAAATTGTATGTGATAGAGCTACAAACTTTCCCACACTGTATAAATAGGATTTGATAGAGTTACCAACTCTCCCACGCTGTATAAATTTTATGTGATAGAGCTACAAACTTTCCCACACTGTATAAATTGTATGTGATAGAGTTACCAACTTCCCACACTATAAATTGTACGTGATAGAGTTACCAACTTTCCCACGCTGTATAAATTGTATGTGATAGAGCTACAAACTTTCCCACACTGTATAAATAGTATGTGATAGAGTTACCAACTTTCCCACGCTGTATAAATTGTATGTGATAGAGCTACAAACTTTCCCACACTGTATAAATAGTATGTGATAGAGTTACCAACTTTCCCACGCTGTATAAATTGTATGTGATAGAGCTACAAACTTTCCCACACTGTATAAATTGAATGTGATAGAGCTACCAACTTTCCCACGCTGTATAAATTGTTTGTGATAGAGCTACAAACTTTCCCACACTGTATAAATTGTATGTGATAGAGCTACAAACTTTCCCACACTGTATAAATTGTACGTGATAGAGTTACCAACTATCCCACGCTGTATAAATTGTATGTGATAGAGCTACAAACTTTCCCACACTGTATAAATAGTATGTGATAGAGTTACCAACTTTCCCACACTGTATAAATTGTACGTGATAGAGCTACCAACTTTCCCACACTGTATAAATTGTATGTGATAGAGCTACAAACTTTCCCACACTGTATAAATTGTACGTGATAAGGTTACCAACTTTCCCACGCTGTATAAATTGTATGTGATAGAGCTACAAACTTTCCCACACTGTATAAATAGTATGTGATAGAGTTACCAACTTTCCCACACTGTATAAATTGTACGTGATAGAGCTACCAACTTTCCCACACTGTATAAATTGTATGTGATAGAGGTACCAACTTTCCCACACTGTATAAATTGTCTGTGATAGAGCTACCAACTATCCCACGCTGTTTAAATTGTATGTGATAGAGCTACCAACATTCCGACACTGTATAAATTGTATGCGATTGAGCTACCAACTTTCCCACACTTTATAAATTGTATGTGATGGACCTACCAACGTTCCCACCCTGTATAAATTGTACGTGATGGAGCTACCATTTTCCCACACTGTTTAAATTGTACGTGATAGAGCTACCAACTTTCCCACACTGTATTAATTGTACGTGATAGAGCTACCAACTTTTCAACACTGTATAAATTGTACGTGATAGAGCTACAAACTTTCCCACACTGTATAAATAGGATTTGATAGAGTTACCAACTTTCCCACGCTGTATAAATTTTATGTGATAGAGCTACAAACATTCCCACACTGTATAAATAGTATGTGATAGAGTTACCAACTTTCCCACACTGTATAAATTGTATGTGATAGAGCTACAAACTTTCCCACACTGTATAAATTGTATGTGATAGAGCTACAAACTTTCCCACACTGTATAAATAGTATATGATAGAGTTACCAACTTTCCCACCCTGTATAAATTGTATGTGATAGAGCTACAAACTTTCCCACACTGTATAAATTGTATGTGATAGAGCTACAAACTTTCCCACACTATAAATTGTACGTGATAGAGTTACCAACTTTCCCACGCTGTATAAATTGTATGTGATAGAGCTACAAACTTTCCCACACTGTATAAATAGTATGTGATAGAGTTACCAACTTTCCCACGCTGTATAAATTGTATGTGATAGAGCTACAAACTTTCCCACACTGTATAAATAGTATGTGATAGAGTTACCAACTTTCCCACGCTGTATAAATTGTATGTGATAGAGCTACAAACTTTCCCACACTATATAAATGGTATGTGATAGAGTTACCAACTTTCCCACGCTGTATAAATTTTATATGATAGAGATACAAACTTTCCCACACTGTATAATTTGTATGTGATAGAGCTACAAACTTTCCCACACTGTATAAATAGTATGTGATAGAGGTACCAACTTTCCCACACTGTATAAATTGTATGTGATAGAGCTACCAACTTTACCAAACTGTATAAATTGTATGTGATAGAGCTACCAACTTTCCCATACTGTATAAATTGTATGTGATAGAGCTACCAACTTTACCAAACTGTATAAATTGTATGTGATGGACCTACCAACGTTCCCACCCTGTATAAATTGTACGTGATAGAGCTACCAACTTTCCCACACTTTATAAATTGTATGTGATGGACCTACCAACGTTCCCACCCTGTATAAATTGTACGTGATAGAGCTACCAACTTTCCCACACTTTATAAATTGTATGTGATGGACCTACCAACGTTCCCACCCTGTATAAATTGTACGTAATAGAGCTACCAATTTTCCCACACGGTTTAAATTGTACGTGATAGAGCTACCAACTTTCCAACACTGTATAAATTGTCTGTGATAGAGCTACCAACTTTCCCACGCTGTTTAAATTGTACATGATAGAGCTACCAACATTCTCACACTGTATAAATTGAATGTGATAGAGCTGCCAACATTCCCACACTGTATAAATTGAATGTGATAGAGCTACCAACTTTCCCACACTGTATAAATTTTACGTGATAGAGCTGCCAACTTTCCCACACTGTATAAATTGTACGTGATAGAGCTACCAATTTTCACACGCTGTATAGATTGTACGTGATAGAGCTACCATCTTTCACACGCTGTATAGATTATATGTGATAGAGCTACCAACTTTCCCACAACATATAAATTTTATCTGATAGAGCTACCAACTTTCACACGCTGTATAAATTGTATGTGATAGAGCTACAAACTTTCCCACACTGTATAAATAGTATGTGATAGAGTTACCAACTTTCCCACGCTGTATAAATTTTATGTGATAGAGATACAAACTTTCCCAAACTGTATAAATTGCATGTGATAGAGCTACAAACTTTCCCACACTGTATAAATAGTATGTGATAGAGGTACCAACTTTCCCACACTGTATAAATTGTCTGTGATAGAGCTACCAACTTTCCCACACTGTATAAATTGTATGTGATAGAGGTACCAACTTTCCCACACTGTATAAATTGTCTGTGATAGAGCTACCAACTATCCCACGCTGTTTAAATTGTACGTGATAGAGCTACCAACATTCCTACACTGTATAAATTGTATGTGATAGAGCTACCAACTTTCCCACACTGTTTAAATTGTATGTGATAGAGCTACCAACTTTCCCACACTGTATAAATTGTATGTGATAGAGGTACCAACTTTCCCACACTGTATAAATTGTATGTGATAGAGCTACAAACTTTACCAAACTGTATAAATTGTATGTGATAGAGCTACCAACTTTCCCACACTGTATAAATTGTATGTGATAGAGCTACCAACTTTACCAAACTGTTTAAATTGTACGTGATAGAGCTACCAACTTTCCAACACTGTATAAATTGTCTGTGATAGAGCTACCAACTTTCCCACGCTGTTTAAATTGTACATGATAGAGCTACCAACATTCTCACACTGTATAAATTGAATGTGATAGAGCTACCAACATTCCCACACTGTATAAATTGAATGTGATAGAGCTACCAACTTTCCCACACTGTATAAATTTTACGTGATAGAGCTGCCAACTTTCCCACACTGTATAAATTGTACGTGATAGAGCTACCAATTTTCACACGCTGTATAGATTGTACGTGATAGAGCTACCATCTTTCACACGCTGTATAGATTATATGTGATAGAGCTACCAACTTTCCCACACCATATAAATTTTATCTGATAGAGCTACCAACTTTCACACGCTGTATAAATTGTATGTGATAGAGCTACAAACTTTCCCACACTGTATAAATAGTATGTGATAGAGTTACCAACTTTCCCACGCTGTATAAATTTTATGTGATAGAGATACAAACTTTCCCAAACTGTATAAATTGTATGTGATAGAGCTACAAACTATCCCACACTGTATAAATAGTATGTGATAGAGGTACCAACTTTCCCACACTGTATAAATTGACTGTGATAGAGCTACCAACTTTCCCACACTGTATAAATTGTATGTGATAGAGGTACCAACTTTCCCACACTGTATAAATTGTCTGTGATAGAGCTACCAACTATCCCACGCTGTTTAAATTGTACGTGATAGAGCTACCAACATTCCGACACTGTTTAAATTGTACGTGATAGAGTTACCAACTTTCCCACACTGTATAAATTGTACGTGATAGAGCTACCAACTTTCCCACACTGTATAAATTGTATGTGATAGAGGTACCAACTTTCCCACACTGTATAAATTGTCTGTGATAGAGCTACCAACTATCCCACGCTGTTTAAATTGTATGTGATAGAGCTACCAACATTCCGACACTGTATAAATTGTACGCGATTGAGCTACCAACTTTCCCACACTTTATAAATTGTATGTGATGGACCTACCAACGTTCCCACCCTGTATAAATTGTACGTGATGGAGCTACCATTTTCCCACACTGTATAAATAGTATCTGATAGAGTTACCAACTTTCCCACGCTGTATAAATTGTATGTGATAGAGCTACAAACTTTCCCACACTGTATAAATAGTATGTGATAGAGTTACCAACTTTCCCACGCTGTATAAATTGTATGTGATAGAGCTACAAACTTTCCCACACTGTATAAATAGTATGTGATAGAGTTACCAACTTTCCCACGCTGTATAAATTTTATGTGATAGAGATACAAACTTTCCCACACTGTATAAATTGTATGTGATAGAGCTACAAACTTTCCCACACTGTATAAACAGTATGTGATAGAGGTACCAACTTTCCCACACTGTATAAATTGTATGTGATAGAGCTACCAACTTTACCAAACTGTATAAATTGTATGTGATAGAGCTACCAACTTTCCCACACTGTATAAATTGTATGTGATAGAGCTACCAACTTTACCAAACTGTATAAATTGTATGTGATAGAGGTACCAACTATCCCACGCTGTTTAAATTGTACGTGATTTAGCTACGAACATTCCGACACTGTATAAATTGTATGCGATAGAGCTACAAACTTTCCCACACTGTATAAATTGTATGTGATAGAGCTACAAACTTTCCCACACTGTATAAATAGTATATGATAGAGTTACCAACTTTCCCACCCTGTATAAATTGTATGTGATAGAGCTACAAACTTTCCCACACTGTATAAATTGTATGTGATAGAGCTACAAACTTTCCCACACTATAAATTGTACGTGATAGAGTTACCAACTTTCCCAGCTGTATAAATTGTATGTGATAGAGCTACAAACTTTCCCACACTGTATAAATAGTATGTGATAGAGTTACCAACTTTCCCACGCTGTATAAATTGTATGTGATAGAGCTACAAACTTTCCCACACTGTATAAATTGTATGTGATAGAGGTACCAACTTTCCCACACTGTATAAATTGTATGTGATAGAGCTACAAACTTTACCAAACTGTATAAATTGTATGTGATAGAGCTACCAACTTTCCCACACTGTATAAATTGTATGTGATAGAGCTACCAACTTTACCAAACTGTTTAAATTGTACGTGATAGAGCTACCAACTTTCCAACACTGTATAAATTGTCTGTGATAGAGCTACCAACTTTCCCACGCTGTTTAAATTGTACATGATAGAGCTACCAACATTCTCACACTGTATAAATTGAATGTGATAGAGCTACCAACATTCCCACACTGTATAAATTGAATGTGATAGAGCTACCAACTTTCCCACACTGTATAAATTTTACGTGATAGAGCTGCCAACTTTCCCACACTGTATAAATTGTACGTGATAGAGCTACCAATTTTCACACGCTGTATAGATTGTACGTGATAGAGCTACCATCTTTCACACGCTGTATAGATTATATGTGATAGAGCTACCAACTTTCCCACACCATATAAATTTTATCTGATAGAGCTACCAACTTTCACACGCTGTATAAATTGTATGTGATAGAGCTACAAACTTTCCCACACTGTATAAATAGTATGTGATAGAGTTACCAACTTTCCCACGCTGTATAAATTTTATGTGATAGAGATACAAACTTTCCCAAACTGTATAAATTGTATGTGATAGAGCTACAAACTATCCCACACTGTATAAATAGTATGTGATAGAGGTACCAACTTTCCCACACTGTATAAATTGACTGTGATAGAGCTACCAACTTTCCCACACTGTATAAATTGTATGTGATAGAGGTACCAACTTTCCCACACTGTATAAATTGTCTGTGATAGAGCTACCAACTATCCCACGCTGTTTAAATTGTACGTGATAGAGCTACCAACATTCCGACACTGTTTAAATTGTACGTGATAGAGTTACCAACTTTCCCACACTGTATAAATTGTACGTGATAGAGCTACCAACTTTCCCACACTGTATAAATTGTATGTGATAGAGGTACCAACTTTCCCACACTGTATAAATTGTCTGTGATAGAGCTACCAACTATCCCACGCTGTTTAAATTGTATGTGATAGAGCTACCAACATTCCGACACTGTATAAATTGTACGCGATTGAGCTACCAACTTTCCCACACTTTATAAATTGTATGTGATGGACCTACCAACGTTCCCACCCTGTATAAATTGTACGTGATGGAGCTACCATTTTCCCACACTGTATAAATAGTATCTGATAGAGTTACCAACTTTCCCACGCTGTATAAATTGTATGTGATAGAGCTACAAACTTTCCCACACTGTATAAATAGTATGTGATAGAGTTACCAACTTTCCCACGCTGTATAAATTGTATGTGATAGAGCTACAAACTTTCCCACACTGTATAAATAGTATGTGATAGAGTTACCAACTTTCCCACGCTGTATAAATTTTATGTGATAGAGATACAAACTTTCCCACACTGTATAAATTGTATGTGATAGAGCTACAAACTTTCCCACACTGTATAAACAGTATGTGATAGAGGTACCAACTTTCCCACACTGTATAAATTGTATGTGATAGAGCTACCAACTTTACCAAACTGTATAAATTGTATGTGATAGAGCTACCAACTTTCCCACACTGTATAAATTGTATGTGATAGAGCTACCAACTTTACCAAACTGTATAAATTGTATGTGATAGAGGTACCAACTATCCCACGCTGTTTAAATTGTACGTGATTTAGCTACGAACATTCCGACACTGTATAAATTGTATGCGATAGAGCTACAAACTTTCCCACACTGTATAAATTGTATGTGATAGAGCTACAAACTTTCCCACACTGTATAAATAGTATATGATAGAGTTACCAACTTTCCCACCCTGTATAAATTGTATGTGATAGAGCTACAAACTTTCCCACACTGTATAAATTGTATGTGATAGAGCTACAAACTTTCCCACACTATAAATTGTACGTGATAGAGTTACCAACTTTCCCAGCTGTATAAATTGTATGTGATAGAGCTACAAACTTTCCCACACTGTATAAATAGTATGTGATAGAGTTACCAACTTTCCCACGCTGTATAAATTGTATGTGATAGAGCTACAAACTTTCCCACACTGTATAAATTGTATGTGATAGAGCTACAAACTTTCCCACGCTGTATAAATTGTATGTGATAGAGCTACAAACTTTCCCACACTGTATAAATTGTATGTGATAGAGCTACAAACTTTCCCACACTGTATAAATAGTATGTGATAGAGTTACCAACTTTCCCACACTGTATAAATTGTATGTGATAGAGCTACAAACTTTCCCACACTGTATAAATAGGATTTGATAGAGTTACCAACATTCCCACGCAGTATAAATTTTATGTGAGAGAGCTACAAACTTTCCCACACTGTATAAATAGGATTTGATAGAGTTACCAACTTTCCCACACTGTATAAATTGTATGTGATAGAGCTACAAACTTTCCCACACTGTATAAATTGTATGTGATAGAGCTACAAACTTTCCCACACTGTATAAATTGTATGTGATAGAGCTACAAACTTTCCCACACTGTATAAATAGTATGTGATAGAGTTACCAACTTTCCCACACTGTATAAATTGTATGTGATAGAGCTACAAACTTTCCCACACTGTATAAATTGTATGTGATAGAGTTACCAACTTTCCCACGCTGTATAAATTGTATGTGATAGAGCTACAAACTTTCCCAAACTATATAAATAGTATGTGATAGAGCTACCAACTTTCCCACACTGTATAAATAGTATGTGATAGAGCTACAAACTTTCCCACACTGTATAAATTGTACGTGATAGAGCTACCAACTGTCCCACACTGTATAAATTGTACGTGATAGAGCTATCAACTTTTCCACACTATATAAATTGTACGAGATAGAGCTACCAACTTTCCCACACTGTATAAATTGTACGTGATAGAGCTACCAACTTTCCCACACTGTATAAATTGTACATGATAGAGCTACCAACTGTCCCACACTGTATAAATTGTACGTGATAGAGCTATCAACTATTCCACACTATATAAATTGTACGAGATAGAGCTACCAACTTTCCCACACTGTATAAATTGTACGTGATAGAGCTACCAACTGCCCCACACGGTAACAATTCTACGTGATAGAGCTACCAACATTTCCACACTGTATAAATTGTACGAGATAGAGCTACCAACTTTCCCACACTGTATAAATTGTACGTGATAGAGCTACAAACTTTCCCACACTGTATAAATTGTACGTGATAGAGCTACCAACTTCCCCACACGGTAACATTTCTACGTGATAGAGCTACCAACTGTCCCACACTGTATAAATTGTACGTGATAGAACTACCAACTTTCCCACACTGTATAAATTGTACGTGATAGAGCTACCAACTGTCCCACACTGTATAAATTCTACGTGATAGAGCTACCAACTTTCCCACACTGTATAAATAGTATGTGAAAGAGTAACCAACTTCCAACGCTGTATAAATTTTATTTGATAGAGCTACCAACTTTCCCACACTGTATAAATTGTACGTGATAGAGCTACAAACTTTCCCACACTGTATAAATTGTCTGTGGTAGAGCTACCAATTATCCCACGCTGTTTAAATTGTACGTGATAGAGCTACCAACATTCCGACACTGTATAATTTGTATGTGATAGAGCTACCAAATTTCCCACACTGTATAAATTGTATGTGATAGTGGTACCAACGTTCCCACACTGTATAAATAGTATGTGAAAGAGTTACCAACTTCCAACGCTGTATAAATTTTATGTGATAGAGCTACCAACTTTCCCACACTGTATAAATTGTATGTGATAGAGCTACAAACTTTCCCACACTGTATAAATTTTATCTGATAGAGCTACCAACTTTCACACGCTGTATAAATTGTATGTGATAGAGCTACAATCATTCCCACACTGTATAAATAGTATGTGATAGAGTTACCAACTTTCCCACGCTGTATAAATTTTAGGTGATAGAGATACAAACTTTCCCACACTGTATAAATTGTATGTGATAGAGCTACAAACTTTCCCACACTGTATAAATAGTATGTGATGCAGGTACCAACTTTCCCACACTGTATAAATTGTCTGTGAAAGAGCTACCAACTTTCCCACACTGTATAAATTGTACGTGATAGAGGTACCAACTTTCCCACACTGTATAAATTGTCTGTGATAGAGCTACCAACTATCCCACGCTGTTTAAATTGTACGTGATAGAGCTACCAACATTCCGACACTGTATAAATTGTATGTGATAGAGCTACCAACTTTCCCACACTGTATAAATTGTATGTGATAGAGCTACCAACTTTCCCACACTGTATAAATTGTATGTGATAGAGGTACCAACTTACCCACACTGGATAAATTGTCTGTGATAGAGCTACCAACTATCCCACGCTGTTTAAATTGTACGTGATAGAGCTACCAACATTCCGACACTGTATAAATTGTATGCGATAGAGCTACCAACTTTCCCACACTTTATAAATTGTATGTGATGGACCTACCAACGTTCCCACCCTGTATAAATTGTACGTGATAGAGCTACCAACTTTCCCACGCTGTTAAAATTGTACATGATAGAGCTACCAACATTCTCACACTGTATAAATTGTACGTGATAGAGCTAACATCTTTCCCACGCTGTATAAATTTTACGTGATAGTGTTACCAACTTTCCCACACATTTTAAATTGTATGTGATAGAGCTACCAACATTCCCACACTGTATAAATTGAATGTGATAGAGCTACCAACTTTCCCACACTGTATAAATTTTACATGATAGAGGTGCCAACTTTCACACGCTGTATAGATTATATGTGATAGAACTATCAACTTTCCCACACAATATAAATTGTAGGTGATAGAGCTACCAACTTTCCCACACTGTATAAATTGTATGTGATAGAGCTACAAACTTTCCCACACTGTATAAATAGGATTTGATAGAGTTACCAACTTTCCCACGCTGTATAAATTTTATGTGATGGAGCTACAAACTTTCCCACACTGTATAAATAGTATGTGATAGAGTTACCAACTTCCCACACTGTATAAATTGTATGTGATAGAGCTACAAACTTTCCCACACTGTATAAATTGTATGTGATAGAGCTACAAACTTTCCCACACTGTATAAATTGTATGTGATAGAGCTACAAACTTTCCCACACTATAAATTGTACGTGATAGAGTTACCAACTTTCCCACGCTGTATAAATTGTATGTGATAGAGCTACAAACTTTCCCACACTGTATAAATAGTATGTGATAGAGTTACCAACTTTCCCACGCTGTATAAATTGTATGTGATAGAGCTACAAACTTTCCCACACTGTATAAATAGTATGTGATAGAGTTACCAACTTTCCCACGCTGTATAAATTGTATGTGATAGAGCTACAAACTTTCCCACACTGTATAAATTGAATGTGATAGAGCTACCAACTTTCCCACGCTGTATAAATTGTTTGTGATAGAGCTACAAAGTTTCCCATACTGTATAAATTGTATGTGATAGAGCTACAAACTTTCCCACACTGTATAAATTGTACGTGATAGATTTACCAACTATCCCACGCTGTATAAATTGTATGTGATAGAGCTACAAACTTTCCCACACTGTATAAATAGTATGTGATAGAGTTACCAACTTTCCCACACTGTATAAATTGTACGTGATAGAGCTACCAACTTTCCCACACTGTATAAATTGTATGTGATAGAGCTACAAACTTTCCCACACTGTATAAATTGTACGTGATAGAGTTACCAACTTTCCGACGCTGTATAAATTGTATGTGATAGAGCTACAAACTTTCCCACACTGTATAAATAGTATGTGATAGAGTTACCAACTTTCCCACACTGTATAAATTGTACGTGATAGAGCTACCAACTTTCCCACACTGTATAAATTGTCTGTGATAGAGCTACCAACTATCCCACGCTGTTTAAATTGTATGTGATAGAGCTACCAACATTCCGAACCTGTATAAATTGTATGCGATTGAGCTACCAACTTTCCCACACTTTATAAATTGTATGTGATGGACCTACCAACGTTCCCACCCTGTATAAATTGTACGTGATGGAGCTACCATTTTCCCACACTGTTTAAATTGTACGTGATAGAGCTACCAACTTTCCCACACTGTATTAATTGTACGTGATAGAGCTACCAACTTTTCAACACTGTATAAATTGTATGTGATAGAGCTACAAACTTTCCCACACTGTATAAATAGGATTTGATAGAGTTACCAACTTTCCCACGCTGTATAAATTTTATGTGATAGAGCTACAAACTTTCCCACACTGTATAAATAGTATGTGATAGAGTTAACAACTTTCCCACACTGCATAAATTGTATGTGATAGAGCTACAAACTTTCCCACACTGTATAAATTGTATGTGATAGAGCTACAAACTTTCCCACACTGTATAAATAGTATATGATAGAGTTACCAACTTTCCCACCCTGTATAAATTGTATGTGATAGAGCTACAAACTTTCCCACACTGTATAAATTGTATGTGATAGAGCTACAAACTTTCCCACACTATAAATTGTACGTGATAGAGTTACCAACTTTCCCAGCTGTATAAATTGTATGTGATAGAGCTACAAACTTTCCCACACTGTATAAATAGTATGTGATAGAGTTACCAACTTTCCCACGCTGTATAAATTGTATGTGATAGAGCTACAAACTTTCCCACACTGTATAAATAGTATGTGATAGAGTTACCAACTTTCCCACGCTGTATAAATTGTATGTGATAGAGCTACAAACTTTCCCACACTATATAAATAGTATGTGATAGAGTTACCAACTTTCCCACGCTGTATAAATTTTATGTGATAGAGATACAAACTTTCCCACACTGTATAAATTGTATGTGATAGAGCTACAAACTTTCCCACACTGTATAAATACTATGTGATAGAGGTACCAACTTTCCCACACTGTATAAATTGTATGTGATAGAGCTACCAACTTTACCAAACTGTATAAATTGTATGTGATAGAGCTACCAACTTTCCCATACTGTATAAATTGTATGTGATAGAGCTACCAACTTTACCAAACTATAAATTGTATGTGATAGAGGTACCAACTATCCCACGCTGTTTAAATTGTACGTGATTTAGCTACGAACATTCCGACACTGTATAAATTGTATGCGATAGAGCTACCAACTTTCCCACACTTTATAAATTGTATGTGATGGACCTACCAACGTTCCCACCCTGTATAAATTGTACGTGATAGAGCTACCAACTTTCCCACACTTTATAAATTGTATGTGATGGACCTACCAACGTTCCCACCCTGTATAAATTGTACGTAATAGAGCTACCAATTTTCCCACACGGTTTAAATTGTACGTGATAGAGCTTCCAACTTTCCAACACTGTATAAATTGTCTGTGATAGAGCTACCAACTTTCCCACGCTGTTTAAATTGTACATGATAGAGCTACCAACATTCTCACACTGTATAAATTGAATGTGATAGAGCTGCCAACATTCCCACACTGTATAAATTGAATGTGATAGAGCTACCAACTTTCCCACACTGTATAAATTTTACGTGATAGAGCTGCCAACTTTCCCACACTGTATAAATTGTACGTGATAGAGCTACCAATTTTCACACGCTGTATAGATTGTACGTGATAGAGCTACCATCTTTCACACGCTGTATAGATTATATGTGATAGAGCTACCAACTTTCCCACAACATATAAATTTTATCTGATAGAGCTACCAACTTTCACACGCTGTATAAATTGTATGTGATAGAGCTACAAACTTTCCCACACTGTATAAATAGTATGTGATAGAGTTACCAACTTTCCCACGCTGTATAAATTTTATGTGATAGAGATACAAACTTTCCCAAACTGTATAAATTGTATGTGATAGAGCTACAAACTTTCCCACACTGTATAAATAGTATGTGATAGAGGTACCAACTTTCCCACACTGTATAAATTGTCTGTGATAGAGCTACCAACTTTCCCACACTGTATAAATTGTATGTGATAGAGGTACCAACTTTCCCACACTGTATAAATTGTCTGTGATAGAGCTACCAACTATACCACGCTGTTTAAATTGTACGTGATAGAGCTACCAACATTCCGACACTGTATAAATTGTATGTGATAGAGCTACCAACTTTCCCACACTGTTTAAATTGTATGTGATAGAGCTACCAACTTTCCCACACTGTATAAATTGTATGTGATAGAGGTACCAACTTTCCCACACTGTATAAATTGTATGTGATAGAGCTACAAACTTTACCAAACTGTATAAATTGTATGTGATAGAGCTACCAACTTTCCCACACTGTATAAATTGTATGTGATAGAGCTACCAACTTTACCAAACTGTTTAAATTGTACGTGATAGAGCTACCAACTTTCCAACACTGTATAAATTGTCTGTGATAGAGCTACCAACTTTCCCACGCTGTTTAAATTGTACATGATAGAGCTACCAACATTCTCACACTGTATAAATTGAATGTGATAGAGCTACCAACATTCCCACACTGTATAAATTGAATGTGATAGAGCTGCCAACTTTCCCACACTGTATAAATTGTACGTGATAGAGCTACCAATTTTCACACGCTGTATAGATTGTACGTGATAGAGCTACCATCTTTCACACGCTGTATAGATTATATGTGATAGAGCTACCAACTTTCCCACACCATATAAATTTTATCTGATAGAGCTACCAACTTTCACACGCTGTATAAATTGTATGTGATAGAGCTACAAACTTTCCCACACTGTATAAATAGTATGTGATAGAGTTACCAACTTTCCCACGCTGTATAAATTGTATGTGATAGAGCTACAAACTTTCCCACACTGTATAAATTGAATGTGATAGAGCTAACAACTTTCCCACGCTGTATAAATTGTTTGTGATAGAGCTACAAACTTTCCCACACTGTATAAATTGTATGTGATAGAGCTACAAACTTTCCCACACTGTATAAATTGTACGTGATAGAGTTACCAACTATCCCACGCTGTATAAATTGTATGTGATAGAGCTACAAACTTTCCCACACTGTATAAATAGTATGTGATAGAGTTACCAACTTTCCCACACTGTATAAATTGTACGTGATAGAGCTACCAACTTTCCCACACTGTATAAATTGTATGTGATAGAGCTACAAACTTTCCCACACTGTATAAATTGTACGTGATAGAGTTACCAACTTTCCCACGCTGTATAAATTGTATGTGATAGAGCTACAAACTTTCCCACACTGTATAAATAGTATGTGATAGAGTTACCAACTTTCCCACACTGTATAAATTGTACGTGATAGAGCTACCAACTTTCCCACACTGTATAAATTGTATGTGATAGAGGTACCAACTTTCCCACACTGTATAAATTGTCTGTGATAGAGCTACCAACTATCCCAAGCTGTTTAAATTGTATGTGATAGAGCTACCAACATTCCGACACTGTATAAATTGTATGCGATTGAGCTACCAACTTTCCCACACTTTATAAATTGTATGTGATGGACCTACCAACGTTCCCACCCTGTATAAATTGTACGTGATGGAGCTACCATTTTCCCACACTGTTTAAATTGTACGTGATAGAGCTACCAACTTTCCCACACTGTATTAATTGTACGTGATAGAGCTACCAACTTTTCAACACTGTATAAATTGTATGTGATAGAGCTACAAACTTTCCCACACTGTATAAATAGGATTTGATAGAGTTACCAACTTTCCCACGCTGTATAAATTTTATGTGATAGAGCTACAAACATTCCCACACTGTATAAATAGTATGTGATAGAGTTACCAACTTTCCCACACTGTATAAATTGTATGTGATAGAGCTACAAACTTTCCCACACTGTATAAATTGTATGTGATAGAGCTACAAACTTTCCCACACTGTATAAATAGTATATGATAGAGTTACCAACTTTCCCACCCTGTATAAATTGTATGTGATAGAGCTACAAACTTTCCCACACTGTATAAATTGTATGTGATAGAGCTACAAACTTTCCCACACTATAAATTGTACGTGATAGAGTTACCAACTTTCCCACGCTGTATAAATTGTATGTGATAGAGCTACAAACTTTCCCACACTGTATAAATAGTATGTGATAGAGTTACCAACTTTCCCACGCTGTATAAATTGTATGTGATAGAGCTACAAACTTTCCCACACTGTATAAATAGTATGTGATAGAGTTACCAACTTTCCCACGCTGTATAAATTGTATGTGATAGAGCTACAAACTTTCCCACACTGTATAAATAGTATGTGATAGAGGTACCAACTTTCCCACACTGTATAAATTGTATGTGATAGAGCTACCAACTTTACCAAACTGTATAAATTGTATGTGATAGAGCTACCAACTTTCCCATACTGTATAAATTGTATGTGATAGAGCTACCAACTTTACCAAACTGTATAAATTGTATGTGATAGAGGTACCAACTATCCCACGCTGTTTAAATTGTACGTGATTTAGCTACGAACATTCCGACACTGTATAAATTGTATGCGATAGAGCTACCAACTTTCCCACACTTTATAAATTGTATGTGATGGACCTACCAACGTTCCCACCCTGTATAAATTGTACGTGATAGAGCTACCAACTTTCCCACACTTTATAAATTGTATGTGATGGACCTACCAACGTTCCCACCCTGTGTAAATTGTACGTAATAGAGCTACCAATTTTCCCACACGGTTTAAATTGTACGTGATAGAGCTACCAACTTTCCAACACTGTATAAATTGTATGTGATAGAGCTACCAACTTTACCAAACTGTTTAAATTGTACGTGATAGAGCTACCAACTTTCCAACACTGTATAAATTGTCTGTGATAGAGCTACCAACTTTCCCACGCTGTTTAAATTGTACATGATATAGCTACCAACATTCTCACACTGTATAAATTGAATGTGATAGAGCTACAAACATTCCCACACTGTATAAATTGAATGTGATAGAGCTGCCAACTTTCCCACACTGTATAAATTGTACGTGATAGAGCTACCAATTTTCACACGCTGTATAGATTGTACGTGATAGAGCTACCATCTTTCACACGCTGTATAGATTATACGTGATAGAGCTACCAACTTTCCCACACTGTATTAATTGTACGTGATAGAGCTACCAAATTTTCAACACTGTATAAATTGTATGTGATAGAGCTACAAACTTTCCCACACTGTATAAATTGTATGTGATAGAGCTACAAACTTTCCCACACTATAAATTGTACGTGATAGAGTTACCAACTTTCCCACGCTGTATAAATTGTATGTGATAGAGCTACAAACTTTCCCACACTGTATAAATAGTATGTGATAGAGTTACCAACTTTCCCACGCTGTATAAATTGTATGTGATAGAGCTACAAACTTTCCCACACTGTATAAATAGTATGTGATAGAGTTACCAACTTTCCCACGCTGTATAAATTGTATGTGATAGAGCTACAAACTTTCCCACACTGTATAAATTGAATGTGATAGAGCTACCAACTTTCCCACGCTGTATAAATTGTTTGTGATAGAGCTACAAAGTTTCCCACACTGTATAAATTGTATGTGATAGAGCTACAAACTTTCCCACACTGTATAAATTGTACGTGATAGATTTACCAACTATCCCACGCTGTATAAATTGTATGTGATAGAGCTACAAACTTTCCCACACTGTATAAATAGTATGTGATAGAGTTACCAACTTTCCCACACTGTATAAATTGTACGTGATAGAGCTACCAACTTTCCCACACTGTATAAATTGTATGTGATAGAGCTACAAACTTTCCCACACTGTATAAATTGTACGTGATAGAGTTACCAACTTTCCCACGCTGTATAAATTGTATGTGATAGAGCTACAAACTTTCCCACACTGTATAAATAGTATGTGATAGAGTTACCAACTTTCCCACACTGTATAAATTGTACGTGATAGAGCTACCAACTTTCCCACACTGTATAAATTGTCTGTGATAGAGCTACCAACTATCCCACGCTGTTTAAATTGTATGTGATAGAGCTACCAACATTCCGACACTGTATAAATTGTATGCGATTGAGCTACCAACTTTCCCACACTTTATAAATTGTATGTGATGGACCTACCAACGTTCCCACCCTGTATAAATTGTACGTGATGGAGCTACCATTTTCCCACACTGTTTAAATTGTACGTGATAGAGCTACCAACTTTCCCACACTGTATTAATTGTACGTGATAGAGCTACCAACTTTTCAACACTGTATAAATTGTATGTGATAGAGCTACAAACTTTCCCACACTGTATAAATAGGATTTGATAGAGTTACCAACTTTCCCACGCTGTATAAATTTTATGTGATAGAGCTACAAACTTTCCCACACTGTATAAATAGTATGTGATAGAGTTAACAACTTTCCCACACTGTATAAATTGTATGTGATAGAGCTACAAACATTCCCACACTGTATAAATTGTATGTGATAGAGCTACAAACTTTCCCACACTGTATAAATAGTATATGATAGAGTTACCAACTTTCCCACCCTGTATAAATTGTATGTGATAGAGCTACAAACTTTCCCACACTGTATAAATTGTATGTGATAGAGCTACAAACTTTCCCACACTATAAATTGTACGTGATAGAGTTACCAACTTTCCCAGCTGTATAAATTGTATGTGATAGAGCTACAAACTTTCCCACACTGTATAAATAGTATGTGATAGAGTAACCAACTTTCCCACGCTGTATAAATTGTATGTGATAGAGCTACAAACTTTCCCACACTGTATAAATAGTATGTGATAGTTACCAACTTTCCCACGCTGTATAAATTGTATGTGATAGAGCTACAAACTTTCCCACACTATATAAATAGTATGTGATAGAGTTACCAACTTTCCCACGCTGTATAAATTTTATGTGATAGAGATACAAACTTTCCCACACTGTATAAATTGTATGTGATAGAGCTACAAACTTTCCCACACTGTATAAATACTATGTGATAGAGGTACCAACTTTCCCACACTGTATAAATTGGATGTGATAGAGCTACCAACTTTACCAAACTGTATAAATTGTATGTGATAGAGCTACCAACTTTCCCATACTGTATAAATTGTATGTGATAGAGCTACCAACTTTACCAAACTATAAATTGTATGTGATAGAGGTACCAACTATCCCACGCTGTTTAAATTGTGCGTGATTTAGCTACGAACATTCCGACACTGTATAAATTGTATGCGATAGAGCTACCAACTTTCCCACACTTTATAAATTGTATGTGATGGACCTACCAACGTTCCCACCCTGTATAAATTGTACGTGGTAGAGCTACCAACTTTCCAACACTGTATAAATTGTCTGTGATAGAGCTACCAACTTTCCCACGCTGTTTAAATTGTACATGATAGAGCTACCAAAATTCTCACACTGTATAAATTGAATGTGATAGAGCTACCAACATTCCCACACTGTATAAATTGAATGTGATAGAGCTACCAACTTTCCCACACTGTATAAATTTTACGTGATAGAGCTGCCAACTTTCCCACACTGTATAAATTGTACGTGATAGAGCTACCAATTTTCACACGCTGTATAGATTGTACGTGATAGAGCTACCATCTTTCACACGCTGTATAGATTATATGTGATAGAGCTACCAACTTTCCCACACCATATAAATTTTATCTGATAGAGCTACCAACTTTCACACGCTGTATAAATTGTATGTGATAGAGCTACAAACTTTCCCACACTGTATAAATAGTATGTGATAGAGTTACCAACTTTCCCACGCTGTATAAATTTTATGTGATAGAGATACAAACTTTCCCAAACTGTATAAATTGTCTGTGATTGAGCTACAAACTTTCCCACACTGTATAAATAGTATGTGATAGAGGTACCAACTTTCCCACACTGTATAAATTGTCTGTGATAGAGCTACCAACTTTCCCACACTGTATAAATTGTATGTGATAGAGGTACCAACTTTCCCACACTGTATAAATTGTCTGTGATAGAGCTACCAACTATCCCACGCTGTTTAAATTGTACGTGATAGAGCTACCAACATTCCGACACTGTATAAATTGTATGTGATAGAGCTACCAACTTTCCCACACTGTTTAAATTGTATGTGATAGAGCTACCAACTTTCCCACACTGTATAAATTGTATGTGATAGAGGTACCAACTTTCCCACACTGTATAAATTGTCTGTGATAGAGCTACCAACTATCCCACGCTGTTTAAATTGTACGTGATAGAGCTACCAACATTCCGACACTGTATAAATTGTATGCGATAGAGCTACCAACTTTCCCACACTTTATAAATTGTATGTGATGGACCTACCAACGTTCCCACCCTGTATAAATTGTACGTGATGGAGCTACAATTTTCCCACGCTGTTTAAATTGTACGTGATAGAGCTACTAACTTTCTCACGCTGTTTAAATTGTACATGATAGAGCTACCAACTGTATAAAATGGACGTGATAGAGCTAACAACTTTCCCACGCTGTATAAATTTTACGTGATAGTGTTACCAACTCTCCTACACATTTTAAATTGTATGTGATAGAGCTACCAACAGTCCCACACTATAAATTGAATGTGATAGAGCTACCAACTTTCCCACACTGTATAAATTTTACGTGATAGAGCTGCCAACTTTCACACGCTGTATAGATTATATGTGATAGAACTACCAACTTTCCCACACAATATAAATTGTATGTGATAGAGCTACCAACTTTCCCACACTGTATAAATTGTATGTGATAGAGCTACAAACTTTCCCACACTGTATAAATAGGATTTGATAGAGTTACCAACTTTCCCACGCTGTATAAATTTTATGTGATAGAGCTACAAACTTTCCCACACTGTATAAATAGTATGTGATAGAGTTACCAACTTTCCCACACTGTATAAATTGTATGTGATAGAGCTACAAACTTTCCCACACTGTATAAATTGTATGTGATAGAGCTACAAACTTTCCCACACTGTATAAATAGTATGTGATAGAGTTACCAACTTTCCCACACTGTATAAATTGTATGTGATAGAGCTACAAACTTTCCCACACTCTATAAATTGTATGTGATAGAGTTACCAACTTTCCCACGCTGTATAAATTGTATGTGATAGAGCTACAAACTTTCCCACACTGTATAAATTGTATGTGATAGAGCTACAAACTTTCCCACACTGTATAAATAGTATGTGATAGAGTTACCAACTTTCCCACACTGTATAAATTGTATGTGATAGAGCTACAAACTTTCCCACACTGTATAAATTGTATGTGATAGAGTTACCAACTTTCCCATGCTGTATAAATTGTATGTGATAGAGCTACAAACTTTCCCACACTATATAAATAGTATGTGATAGAGCTACCAACTTTCCCACACTGTATAAATAGTATGTGATAGAGCTACAACTTTCCCACACTGTATAAATTGTACGTGATAGAGCTACAAACATTCTCACACTGTATAAATTGTACGTGATAGAGCTAACATCTTTCCCACGCTGTATAAATTTTACGTGATAGTGTTACCAACTTTCCCACACATTTTAAATTGTATGTGATAGAACTACCAACATTCCCACACTGTATAAATTGAATGTGATAGAGCTACCAACTTTCCCACACTGTATAAATTTTACATGATAGAGGTGCCAACTTTCACACGCTGTATAGATTATATGTGATAGAACTATCAACTTTCCCACACAATATAAATTGTAGGTGATAGAGCTACCAACTTTCCCACACTGTATAAATTGTATGTGATAGAGCTACAAACTTTCCCACACTGTATAAATAGGATTTGATAGAGTTACCAACTTTCCCACGCTGTATAAATTTTATGTGATAGAGCTACAAACTTTCCCACACTGTATAAATAGTATGTGATAGAGTTACCAACTTCCCACACTGTATAAATTGTATGTGATAGAGCTACAAACTTTCCCACACTGTATAAATTGTATGTGATAGAGCTACAAACTTTCCCACACTGTATAAATTGTATGTGATAGAGCTACAAACTTTCCCACACTATAAATTGTACGTGATAGAGTTACCAACTTTCCCACGCTGTATAAATTTTATGTGATAGAGCTACAAACTTTCCCACACTGTATAAATAGTATGTGATAGAGTTACCAACTTTCCCACGCTGTATAAATTGTATGTGATAGAGCTACAAACTTTCCCACACTGTATAAATAGTATGTGATAGTGTTACCAACTTTCCCACGCTGTATAAATTCTATGTGATAGAGCTACAAACTTTCCCACACTGTATAAATTGAATGTGATAGAGCAACCAACTGTCCCACACTGTATAAATTGTACATGATAGAGCTATCAACTTTTCCACACTACATAAATTTTACGAGATAGAGCTACCAACTTTCCCACACTGTATAAATTGTACGTGATAGAGCTACCAACTTTCCCACACTGTATAAATTGTATGTGATAGAGCTACAAACTTTCCCACACTGTATAAATTGTCTGTGGTAGAGCTACCAATTATCCCACTCTGTTTAAATTGTACGTGATAGAGCTACCAACATTCCGACACTGTATAATTTGTATGTGATATAGCTACCAAATTTCCCGCACTGTATAAATTGTATGTGATATTGCTACCAACGTTCCCACACTGTATAAATAGTATGTGAAAGAGTTACCAACTTCCAACGCTGTATAAATTTTATGTGATAGAGCTACCAACTTTCCCACACTGTATAAATTGTATGTGATAGAGCGACAAACTTTCCCACACTGTATAAATTGTCTGTGGTAGAGCTACAAATTATCCCACGCTTTTAAATTGTACGTGATAGAGCTACCAACATTCCGACACTGTATAATTTGTATGTGATAGAGCTACCAAATTTCACACACTGTATAAATTGTATGAGATAGTGCTACCAACGTTCCCACACTGTATAAATAGTATGTGAAAGAGTTACCAACTTTCCAACGTTGTATACATTTTATGTGATAGAGCTACCAACTTTCCCACACTGTATAAATTGTACGTGATAGAGCTATCAACATTCCGACACTGTATAATTTGTATGTGATAGAGCTACCAACTTTCCCACACTGTATAAATTGTACGTGATAGAGCTACCAACGTTCCCACACTGTATAAATTGAACGTGATAGAGCTACCAACGTTCCCACACTGTATAAATTGAATGTGATAGAGCTACTAACTGTCCTACACTGTATAAATTCTACAAGATAGAGCTACGAACTGTCCCACACTGTATAAATTGTACGTGATAGAGCTACCAATTTTCACACGCTGTATAGATTGTACGTGATAGAGCTACCATCTTTCACACGCTGTATAGATTATATGTGATAGAGCTACCAACTTTCCCACACCATATAAATTTTATCTGATAGAGCTACCAACTTTCACACGCTGTATAAATTGTATGTGATGGAGGTACCAACTTTCCCACACTGTATAAATTGTCTGTGATAGAGCTACCAACTATCCCACGCTGTTTAAATTGTACGTGATAGAGCTATCAACATTCCGACACTGTATAAATTGTATGTGATAGAGCTACCAACTTTCCCACACTGTATAAATTGTATGTGATAGAGCTACCAACTTTCCCACACTGTATAAATTGTATGTGATAGAGGTACCAACTTTCCAACACTGTATAAATTGTCTGTGATAGAGCTACCAACTATCCCACGCTGTTTAAATTGTACGTGATAGAGCTACCAACATTCCGACACTGTATAAATTGTATGCGATAGAGCTACCAACTTTCCCACACTTTATAAATTGTATGTGATGGACCTACCAACGTTCCCACCCTGTATAAATTGTACGTGATGGAGCTACCATTTTCCCACACTGTTTAAATAGGATTTGATAGAGTTACCAACTTTCCCACGCTGTATAAATTTTATGTGATAGAGCTACAAACTTTCCCACACTGTATAAATAGTATGTGATAGAGTTACCAACTTTCCCACACTGTATAAATTGTATGTGATAGAGCTACAAACTTTCCCACACTGTATAAATTGTATGTGATAGAGCTACAAACTTTCCCACACTGTATAAATAGTATATGATAGAGTTACCAACTTTCCCACGCTGTATAAATTGTATGTGATAGAGCTACAAACTTTCCCACACTGTATAAATTGTATGTGATAGAGCTACAAACTTTCCCACACTATAAATTGTACGTGATAGAGTTACCAACTTTCCCACGCTGTATAAATTGTATGTGATAGAGCTACAAACTTTCCCACACTGTATAAATAGTATGTGATAGAGTTACCAACTTTCCCACGCTGTATAAATTGTATGTGATAGAGCTACCAACTTTCCCACACTGTATAAATAGTATGTGATAGAGTTACCAACTTTCCCACGCTGTATAAATTGTATGTGATAGAGCTACAAACTTTCCCACACTGTATAAATAGTATGTGATAGAGTTACCAACTTTCCCACGCTGTATAAATTTTAGGTGATAGAGATACAAACTTTCCCACACTGTATAAATTGTATGTGATAGAGCTACAAACTTTCCCACACTGTATAAATAGTATGTGATAGAGGTACCAACTTTCCCACACTGTATAAATTGTCTGTGATAGAGCTACCAACTTTCCCACACTGTATAAATTG
This sequence comes from Narcine bancroftii, assembly GCF_036971445.1. NCBI lineage: Eukaryota > Metazoa > Chordata > Chondrichthyes > Torpediniformes > Narcinidae > Narcine > Narcine bancroftii. Next base: position 374,009,740 of record NC_091470.1, read on the forward strand.
TACGTGATAGAGGTACCAACTTTCCCACACTGTATAAATTGTCTGTGATAGAGCTACCAACTATCCCACGCTGTTTAAATTGTACGTGATAGAGCTACCAACATTCCGACACTGTATAAATTGTATGTGATAGAGCTACCAACTTTCCCACACTGTATAAATTGTATGTGATAGAGCTACCAACTTTCCCACACTGTATAAATTGTATGTGATAGAGGTACCAACATACCCACACTGTATAAATTGTCTGTGATAGAGCTACCAACTATCCCACGCTGTTTAAATTGTACGTGATAGAGCTACCAACATTCCGACACTGTATAAATTGTATGCGATAGTGCTACCATCTTTCCCACACTTTATAAATTGTATGTGATGGACCTACCAACGTTCCCACCCTGTATAAATTGTACGTGATAGAGCTACCAACTTTCCCACGCTGTTTAAATTGTACATGATAGAGCTACCAACATTCTCACACTGTATAAATTGTACGTGATGGAGCTAACATCTTTCCCACGCTGTATAAATTTTACGTGATAGTGTTACCAACTTTCCCACACATTTTAAATTGTATGTGATAGAGCTACCAACATTCCCACACTGTATAAATTGAATGTGATAGAGCTACCAACTTTCCCACACTGTATAAATTTTACATGATAGAGGTGCCAACTTTCACACGCTGTATAGATTATATGTGATAGAACTATCAACTTTCCCACACAATATAAATTGTAGGTGATAGAGCTACCAACTTTCCCACAATGTATAAATTGTATGTGATAGAGCTACAAACTTTCCCACACTGTATAAATAGGATTTGATAGAGTTACCAACTTTCCCACGCTGTATAAATTTTATGTGATAGAGCTACAAACTTTCCCACACTGTATAAATAGTATGTGATAGAGTTACCAACTTCCCACACTGTATAAATTGTATGTGATAGAGCTACAAACTTTCCCACACTGTATAAATTGTATGTGATAGAGCTACAAACTTTCCCACACTGTATAAATAGTATATGATAGAGTTACCAACTTTCCCACGCTGTATAAATTGTATGTGATAGAGCTACAAACTTTCCCACACTGTATAAATTGTATGTGATAGAGCTACAAACTTTCCCACACTATAAATTGTACGTGATAGAGTTACCAACTTTCCCACGCTGTATAAATTGTATGTGATAGAGCTACAAACTTTCCCACACTGTATAAATAGTATGTGATAGAGTTACCAACTTTCCCACGCTGTATAAATTGTATGTGATAGAGCTACAAACTTTCCCACACTGTATAAATAGTATGTGATAGAGTTACCAACTTTCCCACGCTGTATAAATTCTATGTGATAGAGCTACAAACTTTCCCACACTGTATAAATTGAATGTGATAGAGCTACCAACTTTCCCACGCTGTATAAATTGTATGTGATAGAGCTACAAATTTTCCCACACTGTATAAATTGTATGTGATAGAGCTACAAACTTTCCCACACTGTATAAATTGTACGTGATAGAGTTACCAACTATCCCACGCTGTATAAATTGTATGTGATAGAGCTACAAACTTTCCCACACTGTATAAATAGTATGTGATAGAATTACCAACTTTCCCACACTGTATAAATTGTACGTGATAGAGCTACCAACTTTCCCACACTGTATAAATTGTATGTGATAGAGCTACAAACTTTCCCACACTGTATAAATTGTACGTGATAGAGTTACCAACTTTCCCACGCTGTATAAATTGTATGTGATAGAGCTACAAACTTTCCCACACTGTATAAATAGTATGTGATAGAGTTACCAACTTTCCCACACTGTATAAATTGTACGTGATAGAGCTACCAACTTTCCCACACTGTATAAATTGTATGTGATAGAGGTACCAACTTTCCCACACTGTATAAATTGTCTGTGATAGAGCTACCAACTATTCCACGCTGTTTAAATTGTATGTGATAGAGCTACCAACATTCCGACACTGTATAAATTGTATGCGATTGAGCTACCAACTTTCCCACACTTTATAAATTGTATGTGATGGACCTACCAACGTTCCCACCCTGTATAAATTGTACGTGATGGAGCTACCATTTTCCCACACTGTTTAAATTGTACGTGATAGAGCTACCAACTTTCCCACACTGTATTAATTGTACGTGATAGAGCTACCAACTTTTCAACACTGTATAAATTGTATGTGATAGAGCTACAAACTTTCCCACACTGTATAAATAGGATTTGATAGAGTTACCAACTTTCCCACGCTGTATAAATTTTATGTGATAGAGCTACAAACTTTCCCACACTGTATAAATAGTATGTGATAGAGTTACCAACTTTCCCACACTGTATAAATTGTATGTGATAGAGCTACAAACTTTCCCACACTGTATAAATTGTATGTGATAGAGCTACAAACTTTCCCTCACTGTATAAATAGTATATGATAGAGTTACCAACTTTCCCACCCTGTATAAATTGTATGTGATAGAGCTACAAACTTTCCCACACTGTATAAATTGTATGTGATAGAGCTACAAACTTTCCCACACTATAAATTGTACGTGACAGAGTTACCAACTTTCCCACGCTGTATAAATTGTATGTGATAGAGCTACAAACTTTCCCACACTGTATAAATAGTATGTGATAGAGTTACCAACTTTCCCACGCTGTATAAATTGTATGTGATAGAGCTACAAACTTTCCCACACTGTATAAATAGTATGTGATAGAGTTACCAACTTTCCCACGCTGTATAAATTGTATGTGATAGAGCTACAAACTTTCCCACACTATATAAATAGTATGTGATAGAGTTACCAACTTTCCCACGCTGTATAAATTTTATGTGATAGAGATACAAACTTTCCAACACTGTATAAATTGTATGTGATTGAGCTACAAACTTTCCCACACTGTATAAATAGTATGTGATAGAGGTACCAACTTTCCCACACTGTATAAATTGTATGTGATAGAGCTACCAACTTTACCAAACTGTATAAATTGTATGTGATAGAGCTACCAACTTTCCCATACTGTATAAATTGTATGTGATAGAGCTACCAACTTTACCAAACTGTATAAATTGTATGTGATAGAGGTACCAACTATCCCACGCTGTTTAAATTGTACGTGATTTAGCTACGAACATTCCGACACTGTATAAATTGTATGCGATAGAGCTACCAACTTTCCCACACTTTATAAATTGTATGTGATGGACCTACCAACGTTCCCACCCTGTATAAATTGTACGTGATAGAGCTACCAACTTTCCCACACTTTATAAATTGTATGTGATGGACCTACCAACGTTCCCACCCTGTATAAATTGTACGTGATAGAGCTACCAATTTTCCCACACGGTTTAAATTGTACGTGATAGAGCTACCAACTTTCCAACAATGTATAAATTGTCTGTGATAGAGCTACCAACTTTCCCACGCTGTTTAAATTGTACATGATAGAGCTACCAACATTCTCACACTGTATAAATTGAATGTGATAGAGCTGCCAACATTCCCACACTGTATAAATTGAATGTGATAGAGCTACCAACTTTCCCACACTGTATAAATTTTACGTGATAGAGCTGCCAACTTTCCCACACTGTATAAATTGTACGTGATAGAGCTACCAATTTTCACACGCTGTATAGATTGTACTTGATAGAGCTACCATCTTTCACACGCTGTATAGATTATATGTGATAGAGCTACCAACTTTCCCACACCATATAAATTTTATCTGATAGAGCTACCAACTTTCACACGCTGTATAAATTGTATGTGATAGAGCTACAAACTTTCCCACACTGTATAAATAGTATGTGATAGAGTTACCAACTTTCCCACGCTGTATAAATTTTATGTGATAGAGATACAAACTTTCCCAAACTGTATAAATTGTATGTGATAGAGCTACAAACTTTCCCACACTGTATAAATAGTATGTGATAGAGGTACCAACTTTCCCACACTGTATAAATTGTCTGTGATAGAGCTACCAACTTTCCCACACTGTATAAATTGTATGTGATAGAGGTACCAACTTTCCCACACTGTATAAATTGTCTGTGATAGAGCTACCAACTATCCCACGCTGTTTAAATTGTACGTGATAGAGCTACCAACATTCCGACACTGTATAAATTGTATGTGATAGAGCTACCAACTTTCCCACACTGTTTAAATTGTATGTGATAGAGCTACCAACTTTCCCACACTGTATAAATTGTATGTGATAGAGGTACCAACTTTCCCACAATGTATAAATTGTCTGTGATAGAGCTACCAACTATCCCACGCTGTTTAAATTGTACGTGATAGAGCTACCAACATTCCGACACTGTATAAATTGTATGCGATAGAGCTACCAACTTTCCCACACTTTATAAATTGTATGTGATGGACCTACCAACGTTCTCACCCTGTATAAATTGTACGTGATGGAGCTACCATTTTCCCACACTGTTTAAATTGTACGTGATAGAGCTACCAACTTTCCCACGCTGTTTAAATTGTACATGATCGAGCTACCAACATTCTCACACTGTATAAAATGGACGTGATAGAGCTAACAACTTTCCCACGCTGTATAAATTTTACGTGATAGTGTTACCAACTCTCCTACACATTTTAAATTGTATGTGATAGAGCTACCAACATTCCCACACTGTATAAATTGTATGTGATAGAGCTACCAACATTCCCACACTGTATAAATTGAATGTGATAGAGCTGCCAACTTTCACACGCTGTATAGATTATATGTGATAGAACTACCAACTTTCCCACACCATATAAATTGTAGGTGATAGAGCTACCAACTTTCACACGCTGTATAAATTGTATGTGATAGAGCTACAAACTTTCCCACACTGTATAAATAGGATGTGATAGACTTACCAACTTTCCCACGCTGTATAAATTGTATGTGATAGAGCTACCAACTTTCCCAAACTGTATAAATTGTATGTGATAGAGCTACAAACTTTCCCACACTGTATAAATTGTATGTGATAGAGCTACAAACTTTCCCACACTGTATAAATAGGATGTGATAGACTTACCAACTTTCCCACGCTGTATAAATTGTATGTGATAGAGCTACCAACTTTCCCACACTGTATAAATTGTATGTGATAGAGCTACCAACTTTCCCACACTGTATAAATTGTATGTGATAGAGCTACAAACTTTCCCACACTGTATAAATAGGATTTGATAGAGTTACCAACTTTCCCACGCTGTATAAATTTTATGTGATAGAGCTACAAACTTTCCCACACTGTATAAATAGTATGTGATAGAGTTACCAACTTTCCAACACTGTATAAATTGTATGTGATAGAGCTACAAACTTTCCCACAATGTATAAATTGTATGTGATAGAGATACAAACTGTCCCACGCTGTATAAATTGTATGTGATAGAGCTACAAACTTTCCCACACTGTATAAATTGTATGTGATAGAGCTACAAACTTTCCCACACTGTATAAATAGTATGTGATAGAGTTACCAACTTTCCCACACTGTATAAATTGTATGTGAGAGAGCTACAAACTTTCCCACACTGTATAAATTGTATGTGATAGAGCTACAAACTTTCCCACACTGTATAAATTGTATGTGATAGAGCTACAAACTTTCCCACACTGCATAAATAGTATGTGATAGAGTTACCAACTTTCCCACAATGTATAAATTGTATGTGATAGAGCTACAAACTTTCACACACTATATAAATAGTATGTGATAGAGCTACCAACTTTCCCACACTGTATAAATAGTATGTGATAGAGCTACAAACTTTCCCACACTGTATAAATTGTACGTGATAGAGCTACCAACTGTCCGACACTGTATAAATTGTACATGATAGAGCTATCAACTTTTCCACACTACATAAATTTTACGAGATAGAGCTACCAACTTTCCCACACTGTATAAATTGTACGTGATAGAGCTACCAACTTTCCCACACTGTATAAATTGTATGTGATAGAGCTACAAACTTTCCCACACTGTATAAATAGTATGTGATAGAGTTACCAACTTTCCCACGCTGTATAAATTTTAGGTGATAGAGATACAAACTTTCCCACACTGTATAAATTGTATGTGATAGAGCTACAAACTTTCCCACACTGTATAAATAGTATGTGATAGAGGTACCAACTTTCCCACACTGTATAAATTGTCTGTGATAGAGCTACCAACTTTCCCACACTGTATAAATTGTACGTGATAGAGGTACCAACTTTCCCACACTGTATAAATTGTCTGTGATAGAGCTACCAACTATCCCACGCTGTTTAAATTGTACGTGATAGAGCTACCAACATTCCGACACTGTATAAATTGTATGTGATAGAGCTACCAACTTTCCCACACTGTATAAATTGTATGTGATAGAGCTACCAACTTTCCCACACAGTATAAATTGTATGTGATAGAGGTACCAACATACCCACACTGTATAAATTGTCTGTGATAGAGCTACCAACTATCCCACGCTGTTTAAATTGTACGTGATAGAGCTACCAACATTCCGACACTGTATAAATTGTATGCGATAGTGCTACCAACTTTCCCACACTTTATAAATTGTATGTGATGGACCTACCAACGTTCCCACCCTGTATAAATTGTACGTGATAGAGCTACCAACTTTCCCACGCTGTTTAAATTGTACATGATAGAGCTACCAACATTCTCACACTGTATAAATTGTACGTGATAGAGCTAACATCTTTCCCACGCTGTATAAATTTTACGTGATAGTGTTACCAACTTTCCCACACATTTTAAATTGTATGTGATAGAGCTACCAACATTCCCACACTGTATAAATTGAATGTGATAGAGCTACCAACTTTCCCACACTGTATAAATTTTACATGATAGAGGTGCCAACTTTCACACGCTGTATAGATTATATGTGATAGAACTATCAACTTTCCCACACAATATAAATTGTAGGTGATAGAGCTACCAACTTTCCCACAATGTATAAATTGTATGTGATAGAGCTACAAACTTTCCCACACTGTATAAATAGGATTTGATAGAGTTACCAACTTTCCCACGCTGTATAAATTTTATGTGATAGAGCTACAAACTTTCCCACACTGTATAAATAGTATGTGATAGAGTTACCAACTTCCCACACTGTATAAATTGTATGTGATAGAGCTACAAACTTTCCCACACTGTATAAATTGTATGTGATAGAGCTACAAACTTTCCCACACTGTATAAATAGTATATGATAGAGTTACCAACTTTCCCACGCTGTATTAATTGTATGTGATAGAGCTACAAACTTTCCCACACTGTATAAATTGTATGTGATAGAGCTACAAACTTTCCCACACTATAAATTGTACGTGATAGAGTTACCAACTTTCCCACGCTGTATAAATTGTATGTGATAGAGCTACAAACTTTCCCACACTGTATAAATAGTATGTGATAGAGTTACCAACTTTCCCACGCTGTATAAATTGTATGTGATAGAGCTACAAACTTTCCCACACTGTATAAATAGTATGTGATAGAGTTACCAACTTTCCCACGCTGTATAAATTCTATGTGATAGAGCTACAAACTTTCCCACACTGTATAAATTGAATGTGATAGAGCTACCAACTTTCCCACGCTGTATAAATTGTACGTGATAGAGCTACAAATTTTCCCACACTGTATAAATTGTATGTGATAGAGCTACAAACTTTCCCACACTGTATAAATTGTACGTGATAGAGTTACCAACTATCCCACGCTGTATAAATTGTATGTGATAGAGCTACAAACTTTCCCACACTGTATAAATAGTATGTGATAGAATTACCAACTTTCCCACACTGTATAAATTGTACGTGATAGAGCTACCAACTTTCCCACACTGTATAAATTGTATGTGATAGAGCTACAAACTTTCCCACACTGTATAAATAGTATGTGATAGAGTTACCAACTTTCCCACACTGTATAAATTGTACGTGATAGAGCTACCAACTTTCCCACACTGTATAAATTGTATGTGATAGAGGTACCAACTTTCCCACACTGTATAGATTGTCTGTGATAGAACTACCAACTATCCCACGCTGTTTAAATTGTATGTGATAGAGCTACCAACATTCCGACACTGTATAAATTGTATGCGATTGAGCTACCAACTTTCCCACACTTTATAAATTGTATGTGATGGACCTACCAACGTTCCCACCCTGTATAAATTGTACGTGATGGAGCTACCATTTTCCCACACTGTTTAAATTGTACGTGATAGAGCTACAAACTTTCCCACACTGTATAAATAGTATGTGATAGAGTTACCAACTTTCCCACACTGTATAAATTGTACGTGATAGAGCTACCAACTTTCCCACACTGTATAAATTGTATGTGATAGAGGTACCAACTTTCCCACACTGTATAAATTGTCTGTGATAGAGCTACCAACTATCCCACGCTGTTTAAATTGTATGTGATAGAGCTACCAACATTCCGACACTGTATAAATTGTATGCGATTGAGCTACCAACTTTCCCACACTTTATAAATTGTATGTGATGGACCTACCAACTTTCCCATACTGTATAAATTGTATGTGATAGAGCTACCAACTTTACCAAACTGTATAAATTGTATGTGATAGAGCTACCAACTTTCCCATACTGTATAAATTGTATGTGATAGAGCTACCAACTTTACCAAACTGTATAAATTGTATGTGATAGAGGTACCAACTATCCCACGCTGTTTAAATTGTACGTGATTTAGCTACGAACATTCCGACACTGTATAAATTGTATGCGATAGAGCTACCAACTTTCCCACACTTTATAAATTGTATGTGATGGACCTACCAACGTTCCCACCCTGTATAAATTGTACGTGATAGAGCTACCAACTTTCCCACACTTTATAAATTGTATGTGATGGACCTACCAACGTTCCCACCCTGTATAAATTGTACGTGATAGAGCTACCAATTTTCCCGCACGGTTTAAATTGTACGTGATAGAGCTACCAACTTTCCAACAATGTATAAATTGTCTGTGATAGAGCTACCAACTTTCCCACGCTGTTTAAATTGTACATGATAGAGCTACCAACATTCTCACACTGTATAAATTGAATGTGATAGAGCTGCCAACATTCCCACACTGTATAAATTGAATGTGATAGAGCTACCAACTTTCCCACACTGTATAAATTTTACGTGATAGAGCTGCCAACTTTCCCACACTGTATAAATTGTACGTGATAGAGCTACCAATTTTCACACGCTGTATAGATTGTACTTGATAGAGCTACCATCTTTCACACGCTGTATAGATTATATGTGATAGAGCTACCAACTTTCCCACACCATATAAATTTTATCTGATAGAGCTACCAACTTTCACACGCTGTATAAATTGTATGTGATAGAGCTACAAACTTTCCCACACTGTATAAATAGTATGTGATAGAGTTACCAACTTTCCCACGCTGTATAAATTTTATGTGATAGAGATACAAACTTTCCCAAACTGTATAAATTGTATGTGATAGAGCTACAAACTTTCCCACACTGTATAAATAGTATGTGATAGAGGTACCAACTTTCCCACACTGTATAAATTGTCTGTGATAGAGCTACCAACTTTCCCACACTGTATAAATTGTATGTGATAGAGGTACCAACTTTCCCACACTGTATAAATTGTCTGTGATAGAGCTACCAACTAACCCACGCTGTTTAAATTGTACGTGATAGAGCTACCAACATTCCGACACTGTATAAATTGTATGTGATAGAGCTACCAACTTTCCCACACTGTTTAAATTGTATGTGATAGAGCTACCAACTTTCCCACACTGTATAAATTGTATGTGATAGAGGTACCAACTTTCCCACAATGTATAAATTGTCTGTGATAGAGCTACCAACTATCCCACGCTGTTTAAATTGTACGTGATAGAGCTACCAACATTCCGACACTGTATAAATTGTATGCGATAGAGCTACCAACTTTCCCACACTTTATAATTTGTATGTAATGGACCTACCAACGTTCTCACCCTGTATAAATTGTACGTGATGGAGCTACCATTTTCCCACACTGTTTAAATTGTACGTGATAGAGCTACCAACTTTCCCACGCTGTTTAAATTGTACATGATAGAGCTACCAACATTCTCACACTGTATAAAATGGACGTGATAGAGCTAACAACTTTCCCACGCTGTATAAATTTTACGTGATAGTGTTACCAACTCTCCTACACATTTTAAATTGTATGTGATAGAGCTACCAACATTCCCACACTGTATAAATTGTATGTGATAGAGCTACCAACATTCCCACACTGTATAAATTGAATGTGATAGAGCTGCCAACTTTCACACGCTGTATAGATTATATGTGATAGAACTACCAACTTTCCCACACAATATAAATTGTAGGTGATAGAGCTACCAACTTTCACACGCTGTATAAATTGTATGTGATAGAGCTACAAACTTTCCCACACTGTATAAATAGGATGTGATAGACTTACCAACTTTCCCACGCTGTATAAATTGTATGTGATAGAGCTACCAACTTTCCCAAACTGTATAAATTGTATGTGATAGAGCTACAAACTTTCCCACACTGTATAAATTGTATGTGATAGAGCTACAAACTTTCCCACACTGTATAAATAGGATGTGATAGACTTACCAACTTTCCCACGCTGTATAAATTGTATGTGATAGAGCTACCAACTTTCCCACACTGTATAAATTGTATGTGATAGAGCTACCAACTTTCCCACACTGTATAAATTGTATGTGATAGAGCTACAAACTTTCCCACACTGTATAAATAGGATTTGATAGAGGTACCAACTTTCCCACGCTGTATAAATTTTATGTGATAGAGCTACAAACTTTCCCACACTGTATAAATAGTATGTGATAGAGTTACCAACTTTCCAACACTGTATAAATTGTATGTGATAGAGCTACAAACTTTCCCACAATGTATAAATTGTATGTGATAGAGCTACAAACTGTCCCACGCTGTATAAATTGTATGTGATAGAGCTACAAACTTTCCCACACTGTATAAATTGTATGTGATAGAGCTACAAACTTTCCCACACTGTATAAATAGTATGTGATAGAGTTACCAACTTTCCCACACTGTATAAATTGTATGTGATAGAGCTACAAACTTTCCCACACTGTATAAATTGTATGTGATAGAGCTACAAACTTTCCCACACTGTATAAATTGTATGTGATAGAGCTACAAACTTTCCCACACTGCATAAATAGTATGTGATAGAGTTACCAACTTTCCCACACTGTATAAATTGTATGTGATAGAGCTACAAACTTTCCCACACTGTATAAATTGTATGTGATAGAGCTACAAACTTTCCCACACTGTATAAATTGTATGTGATAGAGCTACAAACTTTCCCACACTATAAATTGTACGTGATAGAGTTACCAACTTTCCCACGCTGTATAAATTGTATGTGATAGAGCTACAAACTTTCCCACACTGTATAAATAGTATGTGATAGAGTTACCAACTTTCCCACGCTGTATAAATTGTATGTGATAGAGCTACAAACTTTCCCACACTGTATAAATAGTATGTGATAGAGTTACCAACTTTCCCACGCTGTATAAATTGTATGTGATAGAGCTACAAACTTTCCCACACTGTATAAATTGAATGTGATAGAGCTACCAACTTTCCCACGCTGTATAAATTGTTTGTGATAGAGCTACAAAGTTTCCCATACTGTATAAATTGTATGTGATAGAGCTACAAACTTTCCCACACTGTATAAATTGTACGTGATAGATTTACCAACTATCCCACGCTGTATAAATTGTATGTGATAGAGCTACAAACTTTCCCACACTGTATAAATAGTATGTGATAGAGTTACCAACTTTCCCACACTGTATAAATTGTACGTGATAGAGCTACCAACTTTCCCACACTGTATAAATTGTATGTGATAGAGCTACAAACTTTCCCACACTGTATAAATTGTACGTGATAGAGTTACCAACTTTCCGACGCTGTATAAATTGTATGTGATAGAGCTACAAACTTTCCCACACTGTATAAATAGTATGTGATAGAGTTACCAACTTTCCCACACTGTATAAATTGTACGTGATAGAGCTACCAACTTTCCCACACTGTATAAATTGTCTGTGATAGAGCTACCAACTATCCCACGCTGTTTAAATTGTATGTGATAGAGCTACCAACATTCCGAACCTGTATAAATTGTATGCGATTGAGCTACCAACTTTCCCACACTTTATAAATTGTATGTGATGGACCTACCAACGTTCCCACCCTGTATAAATTGTACGTGATGGAGCTACCATTTTCCCACACTGTTTAAATTGTACGTGATAGAGCTACCAACTTTCCCACACTGTATTAATTGTACGTGATAGAGCTACCAACTTTTCAACACTGTATAAATTGTATGTGATAGAGCTACAAACTTTCCCACACTGTATAAATAGGATTTGATAGAGTTACCAACTTTCCCACGCTGTATAAATTTTATGTGATAGAGCTACAAACTTTCCCACACTGTATAAATAGTATGTGATAGAGTTAACAACTTTCCCACACTGCATAAATTGTATGTGATAGAGCTACAAACTTTCCCACACTGTATAAATTGTATGTGATAGAGCTACAAACTTTCCCACACTGTATAAATAGTATATGATAGAGTTACCAACTTTCCCACCCTGTATAAATTGTATGTGATAGAGCTACAAACTTTCCCACACTGTATAAATTGTATGTGATAGAGCTACAAACTTTCCCACACTATAAATTGTACGTGATAGAGTTACCAACTTTCCCAGCTGTATAAATTGTATGTGATAGAGCTACAAACTTTCCCACACTGTATAAATAGTATGTGATAGAGTTACCAACTTTCCCACGCTGTATAAATTGTATGTGATAGAGCTACAAACTTTCCCACACTGTATAAATAGTATGTGATAGAGTTACCAACTTTCCCACGCTGTATAAATTGTATGTGATAGAGCTACAAACTTTCCCACACTATATAAATAGTATGTGATAGAGTTACCAACTTTCCCACGCTGTATAAATTTTATGTGATAGAGATACAAACTTTCCCACACTGTATAAATTGTATGTGATAGAGCTACAAACTTTCCCACACTGTATAAATACTATGTGATAGAGGTACCAACTTTCCCACACTGTATAAATTGTATGTGATAGAGCTACCAACTTTACCAAACTGTATAAATTGTATGTGATAGAGCTACCAACTTTCCCATACTGTATAAATTGTATGTGATAGAGCTACCAACTTTACCAAACTATAAATTGTATGTGATAGAGGTACCAACTATCCCACGCTGTTTAAATTGTACGTGATTTAGCTACGAACATTCCGACACTGTATAAATTGTATGCGATAGAGCTACCAACTTTCCCACACTTTATAAATTGTATGTGATGGACCTACCAACGTTCCCACCCTGTATAAATTGTACGTGATAGAGCTACCAACTTTCCCACACTTTATAAATTGTATGTGATGGACCTACCAACGTTCCCACCCTGTATAAATTGTACGTAATAGAGCTACCAATTTTCCCACACGGTTTAAATTGTACGTGATAGAGCTACCAACTTTCCAACACTGTATAAATTGTCTGTGATAGAGCTACCAACTTTCCCACGCTGTTTAAATTGTACATGATAGAGCTACCAACATTCTCACACTGTATAAATTGAATGTGATAGAGCTGCCAACATTCCCACACTGTATAAATTGAATGTGATAGAGCTACCAACTTTCCCACACTGTATAAATTTTACGTGATAGAGCTGCCAACTTTCCCACACTGTATAAATTGTACGTGATAGAGCTACCAATTTTCACACGCTGTATAGATTGTACGTGATAGAGCTACCATCTTTCACACGCTGTATAGATTATATGTGATAGAGCTACCAACTTTCCCACAACATATAAATTTTATCTGATAGAGCTACCAACTTTCACACGCTGTATAAATTGTATGTGATAGAGCTACAAACTTTCCCACACTGTATAAATAGTATGTGATAGAGTTACCAACTTTCCCACGCTGTATAAATTTTATGTGATAGAGATACAAACTTTCCCAAACTGTATAAATTGTATGTGATAGAGCTACAAACTTTCCCACACTGTATAAATAGTATGTGATAGAGGTACCAACTTTCCCACACTGTATAAATTGTCTGTGATAGAGCTACCAACTTTCCCACACTGTATAAATTGTATGTGATAGAGGTACCAACTTTCCCACACTGTATAAATTGTCTGTGATAGAGCTACCAACTATACCACGCTGTTTAAATTGTACGTGATAGAGCTACCAACATTCCGACACTGTATAAATTGTATGTGATAGAGCTACCAACTTTCCCACACTGTTTAAATTGTATGTGATAGAGCTACCAACTTTCCCACACTGTATAAATTGTATGTGATAGAGGTACCAACTTTCCCACACTGTATAAATTGTATGTGATAGAGCTACAAACTTTACCAAACTGTATAAATTGTATGTGATAGAGCTACCAACTTTCCCACACTGTATAAATTGTATGTGATAGAGCTACCAACTTTACCAAACTGTTTAAATTGTACGTGATAGAGCTACCAACTTTCCAACACTGTATAAATTGTCTGTGATAGAGCTACCAACTTTCCCACGCTGTTTAAATTGTACATGATAGAGCTACCAACATTCTCACACTGTATAAATTGAATGTGATAGAGCTACCAACATTCCCACACTGTATAAATTGAATGTGATAGAGCTGCCAACTTTCCCACACTGTATAAATTGTACGTGATAGAGCTACCAATTTTCACACGCTGTATAGATTGTACGTGATAGAGCTACCATCTTTCACACGCTGTATAGATTATATGTGATAGAGCTACCAACTTTCCCACACCATATAAATTTTATCTGATAGAGCTACCAACTTTCACACGCTGTATAAATTGTATGTGATAGAGCTACAAACTTTCCCACACTGTATAAATAGTATGTGATAGAGTTACCAACTTTCCCACGCTGTATAAATTGTATGTGATAGAGCTACAAACTTTCCCACACTGTATAAATTGAATGTGATAGAGCTAACAACTTTCCCACGCTGTATAAATTGTTTGTGATAGAGCTACAAACTTTCCCACACTGTATAAATTGTATGTGATAGAGCTACAAACTTTCCCACACTGTATAAATTGTACGTGATAGAGTTACCAACTATCCCACGCTGTATAAATTGTATGTGATAGAGCTACAAACTTTCCCACACTGTATAAATAGTATGTGATAGAGTTACCAACTTTCCCACACTGTATAAATTGTACGTGATAGAGCTACCAACTTTCCCACACTGTATAAATTGTATGTGATAGAGCTACAAACTTTCCCACACTGTATAAATTGTACGTGATAGAGTTACCAACTTTCCCACGCTGTATAAATTGTATGTGATAGAGCTACAAACTTTCCCACACTGTATAAATAGTATGTGATAGAGTTACCAACTTTCCCACACTGTATAAATTGTACGTGATAGAGCTACCAACTTTCCCACACTGTATAAATTGTATGTGATAGAGGTACCAACTTTCCCACACTGTATAAATTGTCTGTGATAGAGCTACCAACTATCCCAAGCTGTTTAAATTGTATGTGATAGAGCTACCAACATTCCGACACTGTATAAATTGTATGCGATTGAGCTACCAACTTTCCCACACTTTATAAATTGTATGTGATGGACCTACCAACGTTCCCACCCTGTATAAATTGTACGTGATGGAGCTACCATTTTCCCACACTGTTTAAATTGTACGTGATAGAGCTACCAACTTTCCCACACTGTATTAATTGTACGTGATAGAGCTACCAACTTTTCAACACTGTATAAATTGTATGTGATAGAGCTACAAACTTTCCCACACTGTATAAATAGGATTTGATAGAGTTACCAACTTTCCCACGCTGTATAAATTTTATGTGATAGAGCTACAAACATTCCCACACTGTATAAATAGTATGTGATAGAGTTACCAACTTTCCCACACTGTATAAATTGTATGTGATAGAGCTACAAACTTTCCCACACTGTATAAATTGTATGTGATAGAGCTACAAACTTTCCCACACTGTATAAATAGTATATGATAGAGTTACCAACTTTCCCACCCTGTATAAATTGTATGTGATAGAGCTACAAACTTTCCCACACTGTATAAATTGTATGTGATAGAGCTACAAACTTTCCCACACTATAAATTGTACGTGATAGAGTTACCAACTTTCCCACGCTGTATAAATTGTATGTGATAGAGCTACAAACTTTCCCACACTGTATAAATAGTATGTGATAGAGTTACCAACTTTCCCACGCTGTATAAATTGTATGTGATAGAGCTACAAACTTTCCCACACTGTATAAATAGTATGTGATAGAGTTACCAACTTTCCCACGCTGTATAAATTGTATGTGATAGAGCTACAAACTTTCCCACACTGTATAAATAGTATGTGATAGAGGTACCAACTTTCCCACACTGTATAAATTGTATGTGATAGAGCTACCAACTTTACCAAACTGTATAAATTGTATGTGATAGAGCTACCAACTTTCCCATACTGTATAAATTGTATGTGATAGAGCTACCAACTTTACCAAACTGTATAAATTGTATGTGATAGAGGTACCAACTATCCCACGCTGTTTAAATTGTACGTGATTTAGCTACGAACATTCCGACACTGTATAAATTGTATGCGATAGAGCTACCAACTTTCCCACACTTTATAAATTGTATGTGATGGACCTACCAACGTTCCCACCCTGTATAAATTGTACGTGATAGAGCTACCAACTTTCCCACACTTTATAAATTGTATGTGATGGACCTACCAACGTTCCCACCCTGTGTAAATTGTACGTAATAGAGCTACCAATTTTCCCACACGGTTTAAATTGTACGTGATAGAGCTACCAACTTTCCAACACTGTATAAATTGTATGTGATAGAGCTACCAACTTTACCAAACTGTTTAAATTGTACGTGATAGAGCTACCAACTTTCCAACACTGTATAAATTGTCTGTGATAGAGCTACCAACTTTCCCACGCTGTTTAAATTGTACATGATATAGCTACCAACATTCTCACACTGTATAAATTGAATGTGATAGAGCTACAAACATTCCCACACTGTATAAATTGAATGTGATAGAGCTGCCAACTTTCCCACACTGTATAAATTGTACGTGATAGAGCTACCAATTTTCACACGCTGTATAGATTGTACGTGATAGAGCTACCATCTTTCACACGCTGTATAGATTATACGTGATAGAGCTACCAACTTTCCCACACTGTATTAATTGTACGTGATAGAGCTACCAAATTTTCAACACTGTATAAATTGTATGTGATAGAGCTACAAACTTTCCCACACTGTATAAATTGTATGTGATAGAGCTACAAACTTTCCCACACTATAAATTGTACGTGATAGAGTTACCAACTTTCCCACGCTGTATAAATTGTATGTGATAGAGCTACAAACTTTCCCACACTGTATAAATAGTATGTGATAGAGTTACCAACTTTCCCACGCTGTATAAATTGTATGTGATAGAGCTACAAACTTTCCCACACTGTATAAATAGTATGTGATAGAGTTACCAACTTTCCCACGCTGTATAAATTGTATGTGATAGAGCTACAAACTTTCCCACACTGTATAAATTGAATGTGATAGAGCTACCAACTTTCCCACGCTGTATAAATTGTTTGTGATAGAGCTACAAAGTTTCCCACACTGTATAAATTGTATGTGATAGAGCTACAAACTTTCCCACACTGTATAAATTGTACGTGATAGATTTACCAACTATCCCACGCTGTATAAATTGTATGTGATAGAGCTACAAACTTTCCCACACTGTATAAATAGTATGTGATAGAGTTACCAACTTTCCCACACTGTATAAATTGTACGTGATAGAGCTACCAACTTTCCCACACTGTATAAATTGTATGTGATAGAGCTACAAACTTTCCCACACTGTATAAATTGTACGTGATAGAGTTACCAACTTTCCCACGCTGTATAAATTGTATGTGATAGAGCTACAAACTTTCCCACACTGTATAAATAGTATGTGATAGAGTTACCAACTTTCCCACACTGTATAAATTGTACGTGATAGAGCTACCAACTTTCCCACACTGTATAAATTGTCTGTGATAGAGCTACCAACTATCCCACGCTGTTTAAATTGTATGTGATAGAGCTACCAACATTCCGACACTGTATAAATTGTATGCGATTGAGCTACCAACTTTCCCACACTTTATAAATTGTATGTGATGGACCTACCAACGTTCCCACCCTGTATAAATTGTACGTGATGGAGCTACCATTTTCCCACACTGTTTAAATTGTACGTGATAGAGCGACCAACTTTCCCACACTGTATTAATTGTACGTGATAGAGCTACCAACTTTTCAACACTGTATAAATTGTATGTGATAGAGCTACAAACTTTCCCACACTGTATAAATAGGATTTGATAGAGTTACCAACTTTCCCACGCTGTATAAATTTTATGTGATAGAGCTACAAACTTTCCCACACTGTATAAATAGTATGTGATAGAGTTAACAACTTTCCCACACTGTATAAATTGTATGTGATAGAGCTACAAACATTCCCACACTGTATAAATTGTATGTGATAGAGCTACAAACTTTCCCACACTGTATAAATAGTATATGATAGAGTTACCAACTTTCCCACCCTGTATAAATTGTATGTGATAGAGCTACAAACTTTCCCACACTGTATAAATTGTATGTGATAGAGCTACAAACTTTCCCACACTATAAATTGTACGTGATAGAGTTACCAACTTTCCCAGCTGTATAAATTGTATGTGATAGAGCTACAAACTTTCCCACACTGTATAAATAGTATGTGATAGAGTAACCAACTTTCCCACGCTGTATAAATTGTATGTGATAGAGCTACAAACTTTCCCACACTGTATAAATAGTATGTGATAGAGTTACCAACTTTCCCACGCTGTATAAATTGTATGTGATAGAGCTACAAACTTTCCCACACTATATAAATAGTATGTGATAGAGTTACCAACTTTCCCACGCTGTATAAATTTTATGTGATAGAGATACAAACTTTCCCACACTGTATAAATTGTATGTGATAGAGCTACAAACTTTCCCACACTGCATAAATACTATGTGATAGAGGTACCAACTTTCCCACACTGTATAAATTGGATGTGATAGAGCTACCAACTTTACCAAACTGTATAAATTGTATGTGATAGAGCTACCAACTTTCCCATACTGTATAAATTGTATGTGATAGAGCTACCAACTTTACCAAACTATAAATTGTATGTGATAGAGGTACCAACTATCCCACGCTGTTTAAATTGTGCGTGATTTAGCTACGAACATTCCGACACTGTATAAATTGTATGCGATAGAGCTACCAACTTTCCCACACTTTATAAATTGTATGTGATGGACCTACCAACGTTCCCACCCTGTATAAATTGTACGTGGTAGAGCTACCAACTTTCCAACACTGTATAAATTGTCTGTGATAGAGCTACCAACTTTCCCACGCTGTTTAAATTGTACATGATAGAGCTACCAAAATTCTCACACTGTATAAATTGAATGTGATAGAGCTACCAACATTCCCACACTGTATAAATTGAATGTGATAGAGCTACCAACTTTCCCACACTGTATAAATTTTACGTGATAGAGCTGCCAACTTTCCCACACTGTATAAATTGTACGTGATAGAGCTACCAATTTTCACACGCTGTATAGATTGTACGTGATAGAGCTACCATCTTTCACACGCTGTATAGATTATATGTGATAGAGCTACCAACTTTCCCACACCATATAAATTTTATCTGATAGAGCTACCAACTTTCACACGCTGTATAAATTGTATGTGATAGAGCTACAAACTTTCCCACACTGTATAAATAGTATGTGATAGAGTTACCAACTTTCCCACGCTGTATAAATTTTATGTGATAGAGATACAAACTTTCCCAAACTGTATAAATTGTCTGTGATTGAGCTACAAACTTTCCCACACTGTATAAATAGTATGTGATAGAGGTACCAACTTTCCCACACTGTATAAATTGTCTGTGATAGAGCTACCAACTTTCCCACACTGTATAAATTGTATGTGATAGAGGTACCAACTTTCCCACACTGTATAAATTGTCTGTGATAGAGCTACCAACTATCCCACGCTGTTTAAATTGTACGTGATAGAGCTACCAACATTCCGACACTGTATAAATTGTATGTGATAGAGCTACCAACTTTCCCACACTGTTTAAATTGTATGTGATAGAGCTACCAACTTTCCCACACTGTATAAATTGTATGTGATAGAGGTACCAACTTTCCCACACTGTATAAATTGTCTGTGATAGAGCTACCAACTATCCCACGCTGTTTAAATTGTACGTGATAGAGCTACCAACATTCCGACACTGTATAAATTGTATGCGATAGAGCTACCAACTTTCCCACACTTTATAAATTGTATGTGATGGACCTACCAACGTTCCCACCCTGTATAAATTGTACGTGATGGAGCTACAATTTTCCCACGCTGTTTAAATTGTACGTGATAGAGCTACTAACTTTCTCACGCTGTTTAAATTGTACATGATAGAGCTACCAACTGTATAAAATGGACGTGATAGAGCTAACAACTTTCCCACGCTGTATAAATTTTACGTGATAGTGTTACCAACTCTCCTACACATTTTAAATTGTATGTGATAGAGCTACCAACAGTCCCACACTATAAATTGAATGTGATAGAGCTACCAACTTTCCCACACTGTATAAATTTTACGTGATAGAGCTGCCAACTTTCACACGCTGTATAGATTATATGTGATAGAACTACCAACTTTCCCACACAATATAAATTGTATGTGATAGAGCTACCAACTTTCCCACACTGTATAAATTGTATGTGATAGAGCTACAAACTTTCCCACACTGTATAAATAGGATTTGATAGAGTTACCAACTTTCCCACGCTGTATAAATTTTATGTGATAGAGCTACAAACTTTCCCACACTGTATAAATAGTATGTGATAGAGTTACCAACTTTCCCACACTGTATAAATTGTATGTGATAGAGCTACAAACTTTCCCACACTGTATAAATTGTATGTGATAGAGCTACAAACTTTCCCACACTGTATAAATAGTATGTGATAGAGTTACCAACTTTCCCACACTGTATAAATTGTATGTGATAGAGCTACAAACTTTCCCACACTCTATAAATTGTATGTGATAGAGTTACCAACTTTCCCACGCTGTATAAATTGTATGTGATAGAGCTACAAACTTTCCCACACTGTATAAATTGTATGTGATAGAGCTACAAACTTTCCCACACTGTATAAATAGTATGTGATAGAGTTACCAACTTTCCCACACTGTATAAATTGTATGTGATAGAGCTACAAACTTTCCCACACTGTATAAATTGTATGTGATAGAGTTACCAACTTTCCCATGCTGTATAAATTGTATGTGATAGAGCTACAAACTTTCCCACACTATATAAATAGTATGTGATAGAGCTACCAACTTTCCCACACTGTATAAATAGTATGTGATAGAGCTACAACTTTCCCACACTGTATAAATTGTACGTGATAGAGCTACAAACATTCTCACACTGTATAAATTGTACGTGATAGAGCTAACATCTTTCCCACGCTGTATAAATTTTACGTGATAGTGTTACCAACTTTCCCACACATTTTAAATTGTATGTGATAGAACTACCAACATTCCCACACTGTATAAATTGAATGTGATAGAGCTACCAACTTTCCCACACTGTATAAATTTTACATGATAGAGGTGCCAACTTTCACACGCTGTATAGATTATATGTGATAGAACTATCAACTTTCCCACACAATATAAATTGTAGGTGATAGAGCTACCAACTTTCCCACACTGTATAAATTGTATGTGATAGAGCTACAAACTTTCCCACACTGTATAAATAGGATTTGATAGAGTTACCAACTTTCCCACGCTGTATAAATTTTATGTGATAGAGCTACAAACTTTCCCACACTGTATAAATAGTATGTGATAGAGTTACCAACTTCCCACACTGTATAAATTGTATGTGATAGAGCTACAAACTTTCCCACACTGTATAAATTGTATGTGATAGAGCTACAAACTTTCCCACACTGTATAAATTGTATGTGATAGAGCTACAAACTTTCCCACACTATAAATTGTACGTGATAGAGTTACCAACTTTCCCACGCTGTATAAATTTTATGTGATAGAGCTACAAACTTTCCCACACTGTATAAATAGTATGTGATAGAGTTACCAACTTTCCCACGCTGTATAAATTGTATGTGATAGAGCTACAAACTTTCCCACACTGTATAAATAGTATGTGATAGTGTTACCAACTTTCCCACGCTGTATAAATTCTATGTGATAGAGCTACAAACTTTCCCACACTGTATAAATTGAATGTGATAGAGCAACCAACTGTCCCACACTGTATAAATTGTACATGATAGAGCTATCAACTTTTCCACACTACATAAATTTTACGAGATAGAGCTACCAACTTTCCCACACTGTATAAATTGTACGTGATAGAGCTACCAACTTTCCCACACTGTATAAATTGTATGTGATAGAGCTACAAACTTTCCCACACTGTATAAATTGTCTGTGGTAGAGCTACCAATTATCCCACTCTGTTTAAATTGTACGTGATAGAGCTACCAACATTCCGACACTGTATAATTTGTATGTGATATAGCTACCAAATTTCCCGCACTGTATAAATTGTATGTGATATTGCTACCAACGTTCCCACACTGTATAAATAGTATGTGAAAGAGTTACCAACTTCCAACGCTGTATAAATTTTATGTGATAGAGCTACCAACTTTCCCACACTGTATAAATTGTATGTGATAGAGCGACAAACTTTCCCACACTGTATAAATTGTCTGTGGTAGAGCTACAAATTATCCCACGCTTTTAAATTGTACGTGATAGAGCTACCAACATTCCGACACTGTATAATTTGTATGTGATAGAGCTACCAAATTTCACACACTGTATAAATTGTATGAGATAGTGCTACCAACGTTCCCACACTGTATAAATAGTATGTGAAAGAGTTACCAACTTTCCAACGTTGTATACATTTTATGTGATAGAGCTACCAACTTTCCCACACTGTATAAATTGTACGTGATAGAGCTATCAACATTCCGACACTGTATAATTTGTATGTGATAGAGCTACCAACTTTCCCACACTGTATAAATTGTACGTGATAGAGCTACCAACGTTCCCACACTGTATAAATTGAACGTGATAGAGCTACCAACGTTCCCACACTGTATAAATTGAATGTGATAGAGCTACTAACTGTCCTACACTGTATAAATTCTACAAGATAGAGCTACGAACTGTCCCACACTGTATAAATTGTACGTGATAGAGCTACCAATTTTCACACGCTGTATAGATTGTACGTGATAGAGCTACCATCTTTCACACGCTGTATAGATTATATGTGATAGAGCTACCAACTTTCCCACACCATATAAATTTTATCTGATAGAGCTACCAACTTTCACACGCTGTATAAATTGTATGTGATGGAGGTACCAACTTTCCCACACTGTATAAATTGTCTGTGATAGAGCTACCAACTATCCCACGCTGTTTAAATTGTACGTGATAGAGCTATCAACATTCCGACACTGTATAAATTGTATGTGATAGAGCTACCAACTTTCCCACACTGTATAAATTGTATGTGATAGAGCTACCAACTTTCCCACACTGTATAAATTGTATGTGATAGAGGTACCAACTTTCCAACACTGTATAAATTGTCTGTGATAGAGCTACCAACTATCCCACGCTGTTTAAATTGTACGTGATAGAGCTACCAACATTCCGACACTGTATAAATTGTATGCGATAGAGCTACCAACTTTCCCACACTTTATAAATTGTATGTGATGGACCTACCAACGTTCCCACCCTGTATAAATTGTACGTGATGGAGCTACCATTTTCCCACACTGTTTAAATAGGATTTGATAGAGTTACCAACTTTCCCACGCTGTATAAATTTTATGTGATAGAGCTACAAACTTTCCCACACTGTATAAATAGTATGTGATAGAGTTACCAACTTTCCCACACTGTATAAATTGTATGTGATAGAGCTACAAACTTTCCCACACTGTATAAATTGTATGTGATAGAGCTACAAACTTTCCCACACTGTATAAATAGTATATGATAGAGTTACCAACTTTCCCACGCTGTATAAATTGTATGTGATAGAGCTACAAACTTTCCCACACTGTATAAATTGTATGTGATAGAGCTACAAACTTTCCCACACTATAAATTGTACGTGATAGAGTTACCAACTTTCCCACGCTGTATAAATTGTATGTGATAGAGCTACAAACTTTCCCACACTGTATAAATAGTATGTGATAGAGTTACCAACTTTCCCACGCTGTATAAATTGTATGTGATAGAGCTACCAACTTTCCCACACTGTATAAATAGTATGTGATAGAGTTACCAACTTTCCCACGCTGTATAAATTGTATGTGATAGAGCTACAAACTTTCCCACACTGTATAAATAGTATGTGATAGAGTTACCAACTTTCCCACGCTGTATAAATTTTAGGTGATAGAGATACAAACTTTCCCACACTGTATAAATTGTATGTGATAGAGCTACAAACTTTCCCACACTGTATAAATAGTATGTGATAGAGGTACCAACTTTCCCACACTGTATAAATTGTCTGTGATAGAGCTACCAACTTTCCCACACTGTATAAATTGTACGTGATAGAGGTACCAACTTTCCCACACTGTATAAATTGTCTGTGATAGAGCTACCAACTATCCCACGCTGTTTAAATTGTACGTGATAGAGCTACCAACATTCCGACACTGTATAAATTGTATGTGATAGAGCTACCAACTTTCCCACACTGTATAAATTGTATGTGATAGAGCTACCAACTTTCCCACACTGTATAAATTGTATGTGATAGAGGTACCAACATACCCACACTGTATAAATTGTCTGTGATAGAGCTACCAACTATCCCACGCTGTTTAAATTGTACGTGATAGAGCTACCAACATTCCGACACTGTATAAATTGTATGCGATAGTGCTACCATCTTTCCCACACTTTATAAATTGTATGTGATGGACCTACCAACGTTCCCACCCTGTATAAATTGTACGTGATAGAGCTACCAACTTTCCCACGCTGTTTAAATTGTACATGATAGAGCTACCAACATTCTCACACTGTATAAATTGTACGTGATGGAGCTAACATCTTTCCCACGCTGTATAAATTTTACGTGATAGTGTTACCAACTTTCCCACACATTTTAAATTGTATGTGATAGAGCTACCAACATTCCCACACTGTATAAATTGAATGTGATAGAGCTACCAACTTTCCCACACTGTATAAATTTTACATGATAGAGGTGCCAACTTTCACACGCTGTATAGATTATATGTGATAGAACTATCAACTTTCCCACACAATATAAATTGTAGGTGATAGAGCTACCAACTTTCCCACAATGTATAAATTGTATGTGATAGAGCTACAAACTTTCCCACACTGTATAAATAGGATTTGATAGAGTTACCAACTTTCCCACGCTGTATAAATTTTATGTGATAGAGCTACAAACTTTCCCACACTGTATAAATAGTATGTGATAGAGTTACCAACTTCCCACACTGTATAAATTGTATGTGATAGAGCTACAAACTTTCCCACACTGTATAAATTGTATGTGATAGAGCTACAAACTTTCCCACACTGTATAAATAGTATATGATAGAGTTACCAACTTTCCCACGCTGTATAAATTGTATGTGATAGAGCTACAAACTTTCCCACACTGTATAAATTGTATGTGATAGAGCTACAAACTTTCCCACACTATAAATTGTACGTGATAGAGTTACCAACTTTCCCACGCTGTATAAATTGTATGTGATAGAGCTACAAACTTTCCCACACTGTATAAATAGTATGTGATAGAGTTACCAACTTTCCCACGCTGTATAAATTGTATGTGATAGAGCTACAAACTTTCCCACACTGTATAAATAGTATGTGATAGAGTTACCAACTTTCCCACGCTGTATAAATTCTATGTGATAGAGCTACAAACTTTCCCACACTGTATAAATTGAATGTGATAGAGCTACCAACTTTCCCACGCTGTATAAATTGTATGTGATAGAGCTACAAATTTTCCCACACTGTATAAATTGTATGTGATAGAGCTACAAACTTTCCCACACTGTATAAATTGTACGTGATAGAGTTACCAACTATCCCACGCTGTATAAATTGTATGTGATAGAGCTACAAACTTTCCCACACTGTATAAATAGTATGTGATAGAATTACCAACTTTCCCACACTGTATAAATTGTACGTGATAGAGCTACCAACTTTCCCACACTGTATAAATTGTATGTGATAGAGCTACAAACTTTCCCACACTGTATAAATTGTACGTGATAGAGTTACCAACTTTCCCACGCTGTATAAATTGTATGTGATAGAGCTACAAACTTTCCCACACTGTATAAATAGTATGTGATAGAGTTACCAACTTTCCCACACTGTATAAATTGTACGTGATAGAGCTACCAACTTTCCCACACTGTATAAATTGTATGTGATAGAGGTACCAACTTTCCCACACTGTATAAATTGTCTGTGATAGAGCTACCAACTATTCCACGCTGTTTAAATTGTATGTGATAGAGCTACCAACATTCCGACACTGTATAAATTGTATGCGATTGAGCTACCAACTTTCCCACACTTTATAAATTGTATGTGATGGACCTACCAACGTTCCCACCCTGTATAAATTGTACGTGATGGAGCTACCATTTTCCCACACTGTTTAAATTGTACGTGATAGAGCTACCAACTTTCCCACACTGTATTAATTGTACGTGATAGAGCTACCAACTTTTCAACACTGTATAAATTGTATGTGATAGAGCTACAAACTTTCCCACACTGTATAAATAGGATTTGATAGAGTTACCAACTTTCCCACGCTGTATAAATTTTATGTGATAGAGCTACAAACTTTCCCACACTGTATAAATAGTATGTGATAGAGTTACCAACTTTCCCACACTGTATAAATTGTATGTGATAGAGCTACAAACTTTCCCACACTGTATAAATTGTATGTGATAGAGCTACAAACTTTCCCTCACTGTATAAATAGTATATGATAGAGTTACCAACTTTCCCACCCTGTATAAATTGTATGTGATAGAGCTACAAACTTTCCCACACTGTATAAATTGTATGTGATAGAGCTACAAACTTTCCCACACTATAAATTGTACGTGACAGAGTTACCAACTTTCCCACGCTGTATAAATTGTATGTGATAGAGCTACAAACTTTCCCACACTGTATAAATAGTATGTGATAGAGTTACCAACTTTCCCACGCTGTATAAATTGTATGTGATAGAGCTACAAACTTTCCCACACTGTATAAATAGTATGTGATAGAGTTACCAACTTTCCCACGCTGTATAAATTGTATGTGATAGAGCTACAAACTTTCCCACACTATATAAATAGTATGTGATAGAGTTACCAACTTTCCCACGCTGTATAAATTTTATGTGATAGAGATACAAACTTTCCAACACTGTATAAATTGTATGTGATTGAGCTACAAACTTTCCCACACTGTATAAATAGTATGTGATAGAGGTACCAACTTTCCCACACTGTATAAATTGTATGTGATAGAGCTACCAACTTTACCAAACTGTATAAATTGTATGTGATAGAGCTACCAACTTTCCCATACTGTATAAATTGTATGTGATAGAGCTACCAACTTTACCAAACTGTATAAATTGTATGTGATAGAGGTACCAACTATCCCACGCTGTTTAAATTGTACGTGATTTAGCTACGAACATTCCGACACTGTATAAATTGTATGCGATAGAGCTACCAACTTTCCCACACTTTATAAATTGTATGTGATGGACCTACCAACGTTCCCACCCTGTATAAATTGTACGTGATAGAGCTACCAACTTTCCCACACTTTATAAATTGTATGTGATGGACCTACCAACGTTCCCACCCTGTATAAATTGTACGTGATAGAGCTACCAATTTTCCCACACGGTTTAAATTGTACGTGATAGAGCTACCAACTTTCCAACAATGTATAAATTGTCTGTGATAGAGCTACCAACTTTCCCACGCTGTTTAAATTGTACATGATAGAGCTACCAACATTCTCACACTGTATAAATTGAATGTGATAGAGCTGCCAACATTCCCACACTGTATAAATTGAATGTGATAGAGCTACCAACTTTCCCACACTGTATAAATTTTACGTGATAGAGCTGCCAACTTTCCCACACTGTATAAATTGTACGTGATAGAGCTACCAATTTTCACACGCTGTATAGATTGTACTTGATAGAGCTACCATCTTTCACACGCTGTATAGATTATATGTGATAGAGCTACCAACTTTCCCACACCATATAAATTTTATCTGATAGAGCTACCAACTTTCACACGCTGTATAAATTGTATGTGATAGAGCTACAAACTTTCCCACACTGTATAAATAGTATGTGATAGAGTTACCAACTTTCCCACGCTGTATAAATTTTATGTGATAGAGATACAAACTTTCCCAAACTGTATAAATTGTATGTGATAGAGCTACAAACTTTCCCACACTGTATAAATAGTATGTGATAGAGGTACCAACTTTCCCACACTGTATAAATTGTCTGTGATAGAGCTACCAACTTTCCCACACTGTATAAATTGTATGTGATAGAGGTACCAACTTTCCCACACTGTATAAATTGTCTGTGATAGAGCTACCAACTATCCCACGCTGTTTAAATTGTACGTGATAGAGCTACCAACATTCCGACACTGTATAAATTGTATGTGATAGAGCTACCAACTTTCCCACACTGTTTAAATTGTATGTGATAGAGCTACCAACTTTCCCACACTGTATAAATTGTATGTGATAGAGGTACCAACTTTCCCACAATGTATAAATTGTCTGTGATAGAGCTACCAACTATCCCACGCTGTTTAAATTGTACGTGATAGAGCTACCAACATTCCGACACTGTATAAATTGTATGCGATAGAGCTACCAACTTTCCCACACTTTATAAATTGTATGTGATGGACCTACCAACGTTCTCACCCTGTATAAATTGTACGTGATGGAGCTACCATTTTCCCACACTGTTTAAATTGTACGTGATAGAGCTACCAACTTTCCCACGCTGTTTAAATTGTACATGATCGAGCTACCAACATTCTCACACTGTATAAAATGGACGTGATAGAGCTAACAACTTTCCCACGCTGTATAAATTTTACGTGATAGTGTTACCAACTCTCCTACACATTTTAAATTGTATGTGATAGAGCTACCAACATTCCCACACTGTATAAATTGTATGTGATAGAGCTACCAACATTCCCACACTGTATAAATTGAATGTGATAGAGCTGCCAACTTTCACACGCTGTATAGATTATATGTGATAGAACTACCAACTTTCCCACACCATATAAATTGTAGGTGATAGAGCTACCAACTTTCACACGCTGTATAAATTGTATGTGATAGAGCTACAAACTTTCCCACACTGTATAAATAGGATGTGATAGACTTACCAACTTTCCCACGCTGTATAAATTGTATGTGATAGAGCTACCAACTTTCCCAAACTGTATAAATTGTATGTGATAGAGCTACAAACTTTCCCACACTGTATAAATTGTATGTGATAGAGCTACAAACTTTCCCACACTGTATAAATAGGATGTGATAGACTTACCAACTTTCCCACGCTGTATAAATTGTATGTGATAGAGCTACCAACTTTCCCACACTGTATAAATTGTATGTGATAGAGCTACCAACTTTCCCACACTGTATAAATTGTATGTGATAGAGCTACAAACTTTCCCACACTGTATAAATAGGATTTGATAGAGTTACCAACTTTCCCACGCTGTATAAATTTTATGTGATAGAGCTACAAACTTTCCCACACTGTATAAATAGTATGTGATAGAGTTACCAACTTTCCAACACTGTATAAATTGTATGTGATAGAGCTACAAACTTTCCCACAATGTATAAATTGTATGTGATAGAGATACAAACTGTCCCACGCTGTATAAATTGTATGTGATAGAGCTACAAACTTTCCCACACTGTATAAATTGTATGTGATAGAGCTACAAACTTTCCCACACTGTATAAATAGTATGTGATAGAGTTACCAACTTTCCCACACTGTATAAATTGTATGTGAGAGAGCTACAAACTTTCCCACACTGTATAAATTGTATGTGATAGAGCTACAAACTTTCCCACACTGTATAAATTGTATGTGATAGAGCTACAAACTTTCCCACACTGCATAAATAGTATGTGATAGAGTTACCAACTTTCCCACAATGTATAAATTGTATGTGATAGAGCTACAAACTTTCACACACTATATAAATAGTATGTGATAGAGCTACCAACTTTCCCACACTGTATAAATAGTATGTGATAGAGCTACAAACTTTCCCACACTGTATAAATTGTACGTGATAGAGCTACCAACTGTCCGACACTGTATAAATTGTACATGATAGAGCTATCAACTTTTCCACACTACATAAATTTTACGAGATAGAGCTACCAACTTTCCCACACTGTATAAATTGTACGTGATAGAGCTACCAACTTTCCCACACTGTATAAATTGTATGTGATAGAGCTACAAACTTTCCCACACTGTATAAATAGTATGTGATAGAGTTACCAACTTTCCCACGCTGTATAAATTTTAGGTGATAGAGATACAAACTTTCCCACACTGTATAAATTGTATGTGATAGAGCTACAAACTTTCCCACACTGTATAAATAGTATGTGATAGAGGTACCAACTTTCCCACACTGTATAAATTGTCTGTGATAGAGCTACCAACTTTCCCACACTGTATAAATTGTACGTGATAGAGGTACCAACTTTCCCACACTGTATAAATTGTCTGTGATAGAGCTACCAACTATCCCACGCTGTTTAAATTGTACGTGATAGAGCTACCAACATTCCGACACTGTATAAATTGTATGTGATAGAGCTACCAACTTTCCCACACTGTATAAATTGTATGTGATAGAGCTACCAACTTTCCCACACAGTATAAATTGTATGTGATAGAGGTACCAACATACCCACACTGTATAAATTGTCTGTGATAGAGCTACCAACTATCCCACGCTGTTTAAATTGTACGTGATAGAGCTACCAACATTCCGACACTGTATAAATTGTATGCGATAGTGCTACCAACTTTCCCACACTTTATAAATTGTATGTGATGGACCTACCAACGTTCCCACCCTGTATAAATTGTACGTGATAGAGCTACCAACTTTCCCACGCTGTTTAAATTGTACATGATAGAGCTACCAACATTCTCACACTGTATAAATTGTACGTGATAGAGCTAACATCTTTCCCACGCTGTATAAATTTTACGTGATAGTGTTACCAACTTTCCCACACATTTTAAATTGTATGTGATAGAGCTACCAACATTCCCACACTGTATAAATTGAATGTGATAGAGCTACCAACTTTCCCACACTGTATAAATTTTACATGATAGAGGTGCCAACTTTCACACGCTGTATAGATTATATGTGATAGAACTATCAACTTTCCCACACAATATAAATTGTAGGTGATAGAGCTACCAACTTTCCCACAATGTATAAATTGTATGTGATAGAGCTACAAACTTTCCCACACTGTATAAATAGGATTTGATAGAGTTACCAACTTTCCCACGCTGTATAAATTTTATGTGATAGAGCTACAAACTTTCCCACACTGTATAAATAGTATGTGATAGAGTTACCAACTTCCCACACTGTATAAATTGTATGTGATAGAGCTACAAACTTTCCCACACTGTATAAATTGTATGTGATAGAGCTACAAACTTTCCCACACTGTATAAATAGTATATGATAGAGTTACCAACTTTCCCACGCTGTATTAATTGTATGTGATAGAGCTACAAACTTTCCCACACTGTATAAATTGTATGTGATAGAGCTACAAACTTTCCCACACTATAAATTGTACGTGATAGAGTTACCAACTTTCCCACGCTGTATAAATTGTATGTGATAGAGCTACAAACTTTCCCACACTGTATAAATAGTATGTGATAGAGTTACCAACTTTCCCACGCTGTATAAATTGTATGTGATAGAGCTACAAACTTTCCCACACTGTATAAATAGTATGTGATAGAGTTACCAACTTTCCCACGCTGTATAAATTCTATGTGATAGAGCTACAAACTTTCCCACACTGTATAAATTGAATGTGATAGAGCTACCAACTTTCCCACGCTGTATAAATTGTACGTGATAGAGCTACAAATTTTCCCACACTGTATAAATTGTATGTGATAGAGCTACAAACTTTCCCACACTGTATAAATTGTACGTGATAGAGTTACCAACTATCCCACGCTGTATAAATTGTATGTGATAGAGCTACAAACTTTCCCACACTGTATAAATAGTATGTGATAGAATTACCAACTTTCCCACACTGTATAAATTGTACGTGATAGAGCTACCAACTTTCCCACACTGTATAAATTGTATGTGATAGAGCTACAAACTTTCCCACACTGTATAAATAGTATGTGATAGAGTTACCAACTTTCCCACACTGTATAAATTGTACGTGATAGAGCTACCAACTTTCCCACACTGTATAAATTGTATGTGATAGAGGTACCAACTTTCCCACACTGTATAGATTGTCTGTGATAGAACTACCAACTATCCCACGCTGTTTAAATTGTATGTGATAGAGCTACCAACATTCCGACACTGTATAAATTGTATGCGATTGAGCTACCAACTTTCCCACACTTTATAAATTGTATGTGATGGACCTACCAACGTTCCCACCCTGTATAAATTGTACGTGATGGAGCTACCATTTTCCCACACTGTTTAAATTGTACGTGATAGAGCTACAAACTTTCCCACACTGTATAAATAGTATGTGATAGAGTTACCAACTTTCCCACACTGTATAAATTGTACGTGATAGAGCTACCAACTTTCCCACACTGTATAAATTGTATGTGATAGAGGTACCAACTTTCCCACACTGTATAAATTGTCTGTGATAGAGCTACCAACTATCCCACGCTGTTTAAATTGTATGTGATAGAGCTACCAACATTCCGACACTGTATAAATTGTATGCGATTGAGCTACCAACTTTCCCACACTTTATAAATTGTATGTGATGGACCTACCAACTTTCCCATACTGTATAAATTGTATGTGATAGAGCTACCAACTTTACCAAACTGTATAAATTGTATGTGATAGAGCTACCAACTTTCCCATACTGTATAAATTGTATGTGATAGAGCTACCAACTTTACCAAACTGTATAAATTGTATGTGATAGAGGTACCAACTATCCCACGCTGTTTAAATTGTACGTGATTTAGCTACGAACATTCCGACACTGTATAAATTGTATGCGATAGAGCTACCAACTTTCCCACACTTTATAAATTGTATGTGATGGACCTACCAACGTTCCCACCCTGTATAAATTGTACGTGATAGAGCTACCAACTTTCCCACACTTTATAAATTGTATGTGATGGACCTACCAACGTTCCCACCCTGTATAAATTGTACGTGATAGAGCTACCAATTTTCCCGCACGGTTTAAATTGTACGTGATAGAGCTACCAACTTTCCAACAATGTATAAATTGTCTGTGATAGAGCTACCAACTTTCCCACGCTGTTTAAATTGTACATGATAGAGCTACCAACATTCTCACACTGTATAAATTGAATGTGATAGAGCTGCCAACATTCCCACACTGTATAAATTGAATGTGATAGAGCTACCAACTTTCCCACACTGTATAAATTTTACGTGATAGAGCTGCCAACTTTCCCACACTGTATAAATTGTACGTGATAGAGCTACCAATTTTCACACGCTGTATAGATTGTACTTGATAGAGCTACCATCTTTCACACGCTGTATAGATTATATGTGATAGAGCTACCAACTTTCCCACACCATATAAATTTTATCTGATAGAGCTACCAACTTTCACACGCTGTATAAATTGTATGTGATAGAGCTACAAACTTTCCCACACTGTATAAATAGTATGTGATAGAGTTACCAACTTTCCCACGCTGTATAAATTTTATGTGATAGAGATACAAACTTTCCCAAACTGTATAAATTGTATGTGATAGAGCTACAAACTTTCCCACACTGTATAAATAGTATGTGATAGAGGTACCAACTTTCCCACACTGTATAAATTGTCTGTGATAGAGCTACCAACTTTCCCACACTGTATAAATTGTATGTGATAGAGGTACCAACTTTCCCACACTGTATAAATTGTCTGTGATAGAGCTACCAACTAACCCACGCTGTTTAAATTGTACGTGATAGAGCTACCAACATTCCGACACTGTATAAATTGTATGTGATAGAGCTACCAACTTTCCCACACTGTTTAAATTGTATGTGATAGAGCTACCAACTTTCCCACACTGTATAAATTGTATGTGATAGAGGTACCAACTTTCCCACAATGTATAAATTGTCTGTGATAGAGCTACCAACTATCCCACGCTGTTTAAATTGTACGTGATAGAGCTACCAACATTCCGACACTGTATAAATTGTATGCGATAGAGCTACCAACTTTCCCACACTTTATAATTTGTATGTAATGGACCTACCAACGTTCTCACCCTGTATAAATTGTACGTGATGGAGCTACCATTTTCCCACACTGTTTAAATTGTACGTGATAGAGCTACCAACTTTCCCACGCTGTTTAAATTGTACATGATAGAGCTACCAACATTCTCACACTGTATAAAATGGACGTGATAGAGCTAACAACTTTCCCACGCTGTATAAATTTTACGTGATAGTGTTACCAACTCTCCTACACATTTTAAATTGTATGTGATAGAGCTACCAACATTCCCACACTGTATAAATTGTATGTGATAGAGCTACCAACATTCCCACACTGTATAAATTGAATGTGATAGAGCTGCCAACTTTCACACGCTGTATAGATTATATGTGATAGAACTACCAACTTTCCCACACAATATAAATTGTAGGTGATAGAGCTACCAACTTTCACACGCTGTATAAATTGTATGTGATAGAGCTACAAACTTTCCCACACTGTATAAATAGGATGTGATAGACTTACCAACTTTCCCACGCTGTATAAATTGTATGTGATAGAGCTACCAACTTTCCCAAACTGTATAAATTGTATGTGATAGAGCTACAAACTTTCCCACACTGTATAAATTGTATGTGATAGAGCTACAAACTTTCCCACACTGTATAAATAGGATGTGATAGACTTACCAACTTTCCCACGCTGTATAAATTGTATGTGATAGAGCTACCAACTTTCCCACACTGTATAAATTGTATGTGATAGAGCTACCAACTTTCCCACACTGTATAAATTGTATGTGATAGAGCTACAAACTTTCCCACACTGTATAAATAGGATTTGATAGAGGTACCAACTTTCCCACGCTGTATAAATTTTATGTGATAGAGCTACAAACTTTCCCACACTGTATAAATAGTATGTGATAGAGTTACCAACTTTCCAACACTGTATAAATTGTATGTGATAGAGCTACAAACTTTCCCACAATGTATAAATTGTATGTGATAGAGCTACAAACTGTCCCACGCTGTATAAATTGTATGTGATAGAGCTACAAACTTTCCCACACTGTATAAATTGTATGTGATAGAGCTACAAACTTTCCCACACTGTATAAATAGTATGTGATAGAGTTACCAACTTTCCCACACTGTATAAATTGTATGTGATAGAGCTACAAACTTTCCCACACTGTATAAATTGTATGTGATAGAGCTACAAACTTTCCCACACTGTATAAATTGTATGTGATAGAGCTACAAACTTTCCCACACTGCATAAATAGTATGTGATAGAGTTACCAACTTTCCCACAATGTATAAATTGTATGTGATAGAGCTACAAACTTTCCCACACTATATAAATAGTATGTGATAGAGCTACCAACTTTCCCACACTGTATAAATAGTATGTGATAGAGCTACAAACTTTCCCACACTGTATAAATTGTACGTGATAGAGCTACCAACTGTCCCACACTGTATAAATTGTACATGATAGAGCTACCAAATTTCACACACTGTATAAATTGTATGAGATAGTGCTACCAACGTTCCCACACTGTATAAATAGTATGTGAAAGAGTTACCAACTTTCCAACGTTGTATACATTTTATGTGATAGAGCTACCAACTTTCCCACACTGTATAAATTGTACGTGATAGAGCTATCAACATTCCGACACTGTATAATTTGTATGTGATAGAGCTACCAACTTTCCCACACTGTATAAATTGTACGTGATAGAGCTACCAACGTTCCCACACTGTATAAATTGAACGTGATAGAGCTACCAACGTTCCCACACTGTATAAATTGAATGTTATAGAGCTACCAACTGTCCTACACTGTATAAATTCTACAAGATAGAGCTACGAACTGTCCCACACTGTATAAATTGTACGTGATAGAGCTACCAATTTTCACACGCTGTAT
Organism: Narcine bancroftii; assembly: GCF_036971445.1. NCBI lineage: Eukaryota > Metazoa > Chordata > Chondrichthyes > Torpediniformes > Narcinidae > Narcine > Narcine bancroftii. The sequence goes on from NC_091470.1 coordinate 374,046,856, forward strand.
AGATTGTACGTGATAGAGCTACCACCTTTCACACGCTGTATAGATTATATGTGATAGAGCTACCAACTTTCCCACACCATATAAATTTTATCTGATAGAGCTACCAACTTTCACACGCTGTATAAATTGTATGTGATGGAGGTACCAACTTTCCCACACTGTATAAATTGTCTGTGATAGAGCTACCAACTATCCCACGCTGTTTAAATTGTACGTGATAGAGCTATAAACATTCCGACACTGTATAAATTGTATGTGATAGAGCTACCAACTTTCCCACACTGTATAAATTGTATGTGATAGAGCTACCAACTTTCCCACACTGTATAAATTGTATGTGATAGAGGTACCAACTTTCCAACACTGTATAAATTGTCTGTGATAGAGCTACCAACTATCCCACGCTGTTTAAATTGTACGTGATAGAGCTACCAACATTCCGACACTGTATAAATTGTATGCGATAGAGCTACCAACTTTCCCACACTTTATAAATTGTATGTGATGGACCTACCAACGTTCCCACCCTGTATAAATTGTACGTGATGGCGCTACCATTTTCCCACACTGTTTAAATAGGATTTGATAGAGTTACCAACTTTCCCACGCTGTATAAATTTTATGTGATAGAGCTACAAACTTTCCCACACTGTATAAATAGTATGTGATAGAGTTACCAACTTTCCCACACTGTATAAATTGTATGTGATAGAGCTACAAACTTTCCCACACTGTATAAATTGTATGTGATAGAGCTACAAACTTTCCCACACTGTATAAATAGTATATGATAGAGTTACCAACTTTCCCACGCTGTATAAATTGTATGTGATAGAGCTACAAACTTTCCCACACTGTATAAATTGTATGTGATAGAGCTACAAACTTTCCCACACTGTATAAATTGTATGTGATAGAGCTACAAACTTTCCCTCACTGTATAAATAGTATATGATAGAGTTACCAACTTTCCCACCCTGTATAAATTGTATGTGATAGAGCTACAAACTTTCCCACACTGTATAAATTGTATGTGATAGAGCTACAAACTTTCCCACACTATAAATTGTACGTGATAGAGTTACCAACTTTCCCACGCTGTATAAATTGTATGTGATAGAGCTACAAACTTTCCCACACTGTATAAATAGTATGTGATAGAGTTACCAACTTTCCCACGCTGTATAAATTGTATGTGATAGAGCTACAAACTTTCCCACACTGTATAAATAGTATGTGATAGAGTTACCAACTTTCCCACGCTGTATAAATTGTATGTGATAGAGCTACAAACTTTCCCACACTATATAAATAGTATGTGATAGAGTTACCAACTTTCCCACGCTGTATAAATTTTATGTGATAGAGATACAAACTTTCCCACACTGTATAAATTGTATGTGATTGAGCTACAAACTTTCCCACACTGTATAAATAGTATGTGATAGAGGTACCAACTTTCCCACACTGTATAAATTGTATGTGATAGAGCTACCAACTTTCCCATACTGTATAAATTGTATGTGATAGAGCTACCAACTTTACCAAACTGTATAAATTGTATGTGATAGAGGTACCAACTATCCCACGCTGTTTAAATTGTACGTGATTTAGCTACGAACATTCCGACACTGTATAAATTGTATGCGATAGAGCTACCAACTTTCCCACACTTTATAAATTGTATGTGATGGACCTACCAACGTTCCCACCCTGTATAAATTGTACGTGATAGAGCTACCAACTTTCCCACACTTTATAAATTGTATGTGATGGACCTACCAACGTTCCCACCCTGTATAAATTGTACGTGATAGAGCTACCAATTTTCCCACACGGATTAAATTGTACGTGATAGAGCTACCAACTTTCCAACAATGTATAAATTGTCTGTGATAGAGCTACCAACTTTCCCACGCTGTTTAAATTGTACATGATAGAGCTACCAACATTCTCACACTGTATAAATTGAATGTGATAGAGCTGCCAACATTCCCACACTGTATAAATTGAATGTGATAGAGCTACCAACTTTCCCACACTGTATAAATTTTACGTGATAGAGCTGCCAACTTTCCCACACTGTATAAATTGTACGTGATAGAGCTACCAATTTTCACACGCTGTATAGATTGTACTTGATAGAGCTACCATCTTTCACACGCTGTATAGATTATATGTGATAGAGCTACCAACTTTCCCACACCATATAAATTTTATCTGATAGAGCTACCAACTTTCACACGCTGTATAAATTGTATGTGATAGAGCTACAAACTTTCCCACACTGTATAAATAGTATGTGATAGAGTTACCAACTTTCCCACGCTGTATAAATTTTATGTGATAGAGATACAAACTTTCCCAAACAGTATAAATTGTATGTGATAGAGCTACAAACTTTCCCACACTGTATAAATAGTATGTGATAGAGGTACCAACTTTCCCACACTGTATAAATTGTCTGTGATAGAGCTACCAACTTTCCCACACTGTATAAATTGTATGTGATAGAGGTACCAACTTTCCCACACTGTATAAATTGTCTGTGATAGAGCTACCAACTATCCCACGCTGTTTAAATTGTACGTGATAGAGCTACCAACATTCCGACACTGTATAAATTGTATGTGATAGAGCTACCATTTTCCCACACTGTTTAAATTGTACGTGATAGAGCTACCAACTTTCCCACGCTGTTTAAATTGTACATGATCGAGCTACCAACATTCTCACACTGTATAAAATGGACGTGATAGAGCTAACAACTTTCCCACGCTGTATAAATTTTACGTGATAGTGTTACCAACTCTCCTACACATTTTAAATTGTATGTGATAGAGCTACCAACATTCCCACACTGTATAAATTGTATGTGATAGAGCTACCAACATTCCCACACTGTATAAATTGAATGTGATAGAGCTGCCAACTTTCACACGCTGTATAGATTATTTGTGATAGAACTACCAACTTTCCCACACCATATAAATTGTAGGTGATAGAGCTACCAACTTTCACACGCTGTATAAATTGTATGTGATAGAGCTACAAACTTTCCCACACTGTATGAATAGGATGTGATAGACTTACCAACTTTCCCACGCTGTATAAATTGTATGTGATAGAGCTACCAACTTTCCCAAACTGTATAAATTGTATGTGATAGAGCTACAAACTTTCCCACACTGTATAAATTGTATGTGATAGAGCTACAAACTTTCCCACACTGTATAAATAGGATGTGATAGACTTACCAACTTTCCCACGCTGTATAAATTGTATGTGATAGAGCTACCAACTTTCCCACACTGTATAAATTGTATGTGATAGAGCTACCAACTTTCCCACACTGTATAAATTGTATGTGATAGAGCTACAAACTTTCCCACACTGTATAAATAGGATTTGATAGAGTTACCAACTTTCCCACGCTGTATAAATTTTATGTGATAGAGCTACAAACTTTCCCACACTGTATAAATAGTATGTGATAGAGTTACCAACTTTCCAACACTGTATAAATTGTATGTGATAGAGCTACAAACTTTCCCACAATGTATAAATTGTATGTGATAGAGATACAAACTGTCCCACGCTGTATAAATTGTATGTGATAGAGCTACAAACTTTCCCACACTGTATAAATTGTATGTGATAGAGCTACAAACTTTCCCACACTGTATAAATAGTATGTGATAGAGTTACCAACTTTCCCACACTGTATAAATTGTATGTGATAGAGCTACAAACTTTCCCACACTGTATAAATTGTATGTGATAGAGCTACAAACTTTCCCACACTGTATAAATTGTATGTGATAGAGCTACAAACTTTCCCACACTGCATAAATAGTATGTGATAGAGTTACCAACTTTCCCACAATGTATAAATTGTATGTGATAGAGCTACAAACTTTCCCACACTGTATAAATTGTATGTGATAGAGTTACCAACTTTCCCACGCTGTATAAATTGTATGTGATAGAGCTACAAACTTTCACACACTATATAAATAGTATGTGATAGAGCTACCAACTTTCCCACACTGTATAAATAGTATGTGATAGAGCTACAAACTTTCCCACACTGTATAAATTGTACGTGATAGAGCTACCAACTGTCCGACACTGTATAAATTGTACATGATAGAGCTATCAACTTTTCCACACTACATAAATTTTACGAGATAGAGCTACCAACTTTCCCACACTGTATAAATTGTACGTGATAGAGCTACCAACTTTCCCACACTGTATAAATTGTATGTGATAGAGCTACAAACTTTCCCACACTGTATAAATAGTATGTGATAGAGTTACCAACTTTCCCACGCTGTATAAATTTTAGGTGATAGAGATACAAACTTTCCCACACTGTATAAATTGTATGTGATAGAGCTACAAACTTTCCCACACTGTATAAATAGTATGTGATAGAGGTACCAACTTTCCCACACTGTATAAATTGTCTGTGATAGAGCTACCAACTTTCCCACACTGTATAAATTGTACGTGATAGAGGTACCAACTTTCCCACACTGTATAAATTGTCTGTGATAGAGCTACCAACTATCCCACGCTGTTTAAATTGTACGTGATAGAGCTACCAACATTCCGACACTGTATAAATTGTATGTGATAGAGCTACCAACTTTCCCACACTGTATAAATTGTATGTGATAGAGCTACCAACTTTCCCACACAGTATAAATTGTATGTGATAGAGGTACCAACATACCCACACTGTATAAATTGTCTGTGATAGAGCTACCAACTATCCCACGCTGTTTAAATTGTACGTGATAGAGCTACCAACATTCCGACACTGTATAAATTGTATGCGATAGTGCTACCAACTTTCCCACACTTTATAAATTGTATGTGATGGACCTACCAACGTTCCCACCCTGTATAAATTGTACGTGATAGAGCTACCAACTTTCCCACGCTGTTTAAATTGTACATGATAGAGCTACCAACATTCTCACACTGTATAAATTGTACGTGATAGAGCTAACATCTTTCCCACGCTGTATAAATTTTACGTGATAGTGTTACCAACTTTCCCACACATTTTAAATTGTATGTGATAGAGCTACCAACATTCCCACACTGTATAAATTGAATGTGATAGAGCTACCAACTTTCCCACACTGTATAAATTTTACATGATAGAGGTGCCAACTTTCACACGCTGTATAGATTATATGTGATAGAACTATCAACTTTCCCACACAATATAAATTGTAGGTGATAGAGCTACCAACTTTCCCACAATGTATAAATTGTATGTGATAGAGCTACAAACTTTCCCACACTGTATAAATAGGATTTGATAGAGTTACCAACTTTCCCACGCTGTATAAATTTTATGTGATAGAGCTACAAACTTTCCCACACTGTATAAATAGTATGTGATAGAGTTACCAACTTCCCACACTGTATAAATTGTATGTGATAGAGCTACAAACTTTCCCACACTGTATAAATTGTATGTGATAGAGCTACAAACTTTCCCACACTGTATAAATAGTATATGATAGAGTTACCAACTTTCCCACGCTGTATTAATTGTATGTGATAGAGCTACAAACTTTCCCACACTGTATAAATTGTATGTGATAGAGCTACAAACTTTCCCACACTATAAATTGTACGTGATAGAGTTACCAACTTTCCCACGCTGTATAAATTGTATGTGATAGAGCTACAAACTTTCCCACACTGTATAAATAGTATGTGATAGAGTTACCAACTTTCCCACGCTGTATAAATTGTATGTGATAGAGCTACAAACTTTCCCACACTGTATAAATAGTATGTGATAGAGTTACCAACTTTCCCACGCTGTATAAATTCTATGTGATAGAGCTACAAACTTTCCCACACTGTATAAATTGAATGTGATAGAGCTACCAACTTTCCCACGCTGTATAAATTGTACGTGATAGAGCTACAAATTTTCCCACACTGTATAAATTGTATGTGATAGAGCTACAAACTTTCCCACACTGTATAAATTGTACGTGATAGAGTTACCAACTATCCCACGCTGTATAAATTGTATGTGATAGAGCTACAAACTTTCCCACACTGTATAAATAGTATGTGATAGAATTACCAACTTTCCCACACTGTATAAATTGTACGTGATAGAGCTACCAACTTTCCCACACTGTATAAATTGTATGTGATAGAGCTACAAACTTTCCCACACTGTATAAATAGTATGTGATAGAGTTACCAACTTTCCCACACTGTATAAATTGTACGTGATAGAGCTACCAACTTTCCCACACTGTATAAATTGTATGTGATAGAGGTACCAACTTTCCCACACTGTATAGATTGTCTGTGATAGAGCTACCAACTATCCCACGCTGTTTAAATTGTATGTGATAGAGCTACCAACATTCCGACACTGTATAAATTGTATGCGATTGAGCTACCAACTTTCCCACACTTTATAAATTGTATGTGATGGACCTACCAACGTTCCCACCCTGTATAAATTGTACGTGATGGAGCTACCATTTTCCCACACTGTTTAAATTGTACGTGATAGAGCTACAAACTTTCCCACACTGTATAAATAGTATGTGATAGAGTTACCAACTTTCCCACACTGTATAAATTGTACGTGATAGAGCTACCAACTTTCCCACACTGTATAAATTGTATGTGATAGAGGTACCAACTTTCCCACACTGTATAAATTGTCTGTGATAGAGCTACCAACTATCCCACGCTGTTTAAATTGTATGTGATAGAGCTACCAACATTCCGACACTGTATAAATTGTATGCGATTGAGCTACCAACTTTCCCACACTTTATAAATTGTATGTGATGGACCTACCAACTTTCCCATACTGTATAAATTGTATGTGATAGAGCTACCAACTTTACCAAACTGTATAAATTGTATGTGATAGAGCTACCAACTTTCCCATACTGTATAAATTGTATGTGATAGAGCTACCAACTTTACCAAACTGTATAAATTGTATGTGATAGAGGTACCAACTATCCCACGCTGTTTAAATTGTACGTGATTTAGCTACGAACATTCCGACACTGTATAAATTGTATGCGATAGAGCTACCAACTTTCCCACACTTTATAAATTGTATGTGATGGACCTACCAACGTTCCCACCCTGTATAAATTGTACGTGATAGAGCTACCAACTTTCCCACACTTTATAAATTGTATGTGATGGACCTACCAACGTTCCCACCCTGTATAAATTGTACGTGATAGAGCTACCAATTTTCCCGCACGGTTTAAATTGTACGTGATAGAGCTACCAACTTTCCAACAATGTATAAATTGTCTGTGATAGAGCTACCAACTTTCCCACGCTGTTTAAATTGTACATGATAGAGCTACCAACATTCTCACACTGTATAAATTGAATGTGATAGAGCTGCCAACATTCCCACACTGTATAAATTGAATGTGATAGAGCTACCAACTTTCCCACACTGTATAAATTTTACGTGATAGAGCTGCCAACTTTCCCACACTGTATAAATTGTACGTGATAGAGCTACCAATTTTCACACGCTGTATAGATTGTACTTGATAGAGCTACCATCTTTCACACGCTGTATAGATTATATGTGATAGAGCTACCAACTTTCCCACACCATATAAATTTTATCTGATAGAGCTACCAACTTTCACACGCTGTATAAATTGTATGTGATAGAGCTACAAACTTTCCCACACTGTATAAATAGTATGTGATAGAGTTACCAACTTTCCCACGCTGTATAAATTTTGTGTGATAGAGATACAAACTTTCCCAAACTGTATAAATTGTATGTGATAGAGCTACAAACTTTCCCACACTGTATAAATAGTATGTGATAGAGGTACCAACTTTCCCACACTGTATAAATTGTCAGTGATAGAGCTACCAACTTTCCCACACTGTATAAATTGTATGTGATAGAGGTACCAACTTTCCCACACTGTATAAATTGTCTGTGATAGAGCTACCAACTAACCCACGCTGTTTAAATTGTACGTGATAGAGCTACCAACATTCCGACACTGTATAAATTGTATGTGATAGAGCTACCAACTTTCCCACACTGTTTAAATTGTATGTGATAGAGCTACCAACTTTCCCACACTGTATAAATTGTATGTGATAGAGGTACCAACTTTCCCACAATGTATAAATTGTCTGTGATAGAGCTACCAACTATCCCACGCTGTTTAAATTGTACGTGATAGAGCTACCAACATTCCGACACTGTATAAATTGTATGCGATAGAGCTACCAACTTTCCCACACTTTATAATTTGTATGTAATGGACCTACCAACGTTCTCACCCTGTATAAATTGTACGTGATGGAGCTACCATTTTCCCACACTGTTTAAATTGTACGTGATAGAGCTACCAACTTTCCCACGCTGTTTAAATTGTACATGATAGAGCTACCAACATTCTCACACTGTATAAAATGGACGTGATAGAGCTAACAACTTTCCCACGCTGTATAAATTTTACGTGATAGTGTTACCAACTCTCCTACACATTTTAAATTGTATGTGATAGAGCTACCAACATTCCCACACTGTATAAATTGTATGTGATAGAGCTACCAACATTCCCACACTGTATAAATTGAATGTGATAGAGCTGCCAACTTTCACACGCTGTATAGATTATATGTGATAGAACTACCAACTTTCCCACACAATATAAATTGTAGGTGATAGAGCTACCAACTTTCACACGCTGTATAAATTGTATGTGATAGAGCTACAAACTTTCCCACACTGTATAAATAGGATGTGATAGACTTACCAACTTTCCCACGCTGTATAAATTGTATGTGATAGAGCTACCAACTTTCCCAAACTGTATAAATTGTATGTGATAGAGCTACAAACTTTCCCACACTGTATAAATTGTATGTGATAGAGCTACAAACTTTCCCACACTGTATAAATAGGATGTGATAGACTTACCAACTTTCCCACGCTGTATAAATTGTATGTGATAGAGCTACCAACTTTCCCACACTGTATAAATTGTATGTGATAGAGCTACCAACTTTCCCACACTGTATAAATTGTATGTGATAGAGCTACAAACTTTCCCACACTGTATAAATAGGATTTGATAGAGGTACCAACTTTCCCACGCTGTATAAATTTTATGTGATAGAGCTACAAACTTTCCCACACTGTATAAATAGTATGTGATAGAGTTACCAACTTTCCAACACTGTATAAATTGTATGTGATAGAGCTACAAACTTTCCCACAATGTATAAATTGTATGTGATAGAGCTACAAACTGTCCCACGCTGTATAAATTGTATGTGATAGAGCTACAAACTTTCCCACACTGTATAAATTGTATGTGATAGAGCTACAAACTTTCCCACACTGTATAAATAGTATGTGATAGAGTTACCAACTTTCCCACACTGTATAAATTGTATGTGATAGAGCTACAAACTTTCCCACACTGTATAAATTGTATGTGATAGAGCTACAAACTTTCCCACACTGTATAAATTGTATGTGATAGAGCTACAAACTTTCCCACACTGCATAAATAGTATGTGATAGAGTTACCAACTTTCCCACAATGTATAAATTGTATGTGATAGAGCTACAAACTTTCCCACACTATATAAATAGTATGTGATAGAGCTACCAACTTTCCCACACTGTATAAATAGTATGTGATAGAGCTACAAACTTTCCCACACTGTATAAATTGTACGTGATAGAGCTACCAACTGTCCCACACTGTATAAATTGTACATGATAGAGCTACCAAATTTCACACACTGTATAAATTGTATGAGATAGTGCTACCAACGTTCCCACACTGTATAAATAGTATGTGAAAGAGTTACCAACTTTCCAACGTTGTATACATTTTATGTGATAGAGCTACCAACTTTCCCACACTGTATAAATTGTACGTGATAGAGCTATCAACATTCCGACACTGTATAATTTGTATGTGATAGAGCTACCAACTTTCCCACACTGTATAAATTGTACGTGATAGAGCTACCAACGTTCCCACACTGTATAAATTGAACGTGATAGAGCTACCAACGTTCCCACACTGTATAAATTGAATGTTATAGAGCTACCAACTGTCCTACACTGTATAAATTCTACAAGATAGAGCTACGAACTGTCCCACACTGTATAAATTGTACGTGATAGAGCTACCAATTTTCACACGCTGTATAGATTGTACGTGATAGAGCTACCACCTTTCACACGCTGTATAGATTATATGTGATAGAGCTACCAACTTTCCCACACCATATAAATTTTATCTGATAGAGCTACCAACTTTCACACGCTGTATAAATTGTATGTGATGGAGGTACCAACTTTCCCACACTGTATAAATTGTCTGTGATAGAGCTACCAACTATCCCACGCTGTTTAAATTGTACGTGATAGAGCTATAAACATTCCGACACTGTATAAATTGTATGTGATAGAGCTACCAACTTTCCCACACTGTATAAATTGTATGTGATAGAGCTACCAACTTTCCCACACTGTATAAATTGTATGTGATAGAGGTACCAACTTTCCAACACTGTATAAATTGTCTGTGATAGAGCTACCAACTATCCCACGCTGTTTAAATTGTACGTGATAGAGCTACCAACATTACGACACTGTATAAATTGTATGCGATAGAGCTACCAACTTTCCCACACTTTATAAATTGTATGTGATGGACCTACCAACGTTCCCACCCTGTATAAATTGTACGTGATGGCGCTACCATTTTCCCACACTGTTTAAATAGGATTTGATAGAGTTACCAACTTTCCCACGCTGTATAAATTTTATGTGATAGAGCTACAAACTTTCCCACACTGTATAAATAGTATGTGATAGAGTTACCAACTTTCCCACACTGTATAAATTGTATGTGATAGAGCTACAAACTTTCCCACACTGTATAAATTGTATGTGATAGAGCTACAAACTTTCCCACACTGTATAAATAGTATATGATAGAGTTACCAACTTTCCCACGCTGTATAAATTGTATGTGATAGAGCTACAAACTTTCCCACACTGTATAAATTGTATGTGATAGAGCTACAAACTTTCCCACACTATAAATTGTACGTGATAGAGTTACCAACTTTCCCACGCTGTATAAATTGTATGTGATAGAGCTACAAACTTTCCCACACTGTATAAATAGTATGTGATAGAGTTACCATCTTTCCCACGCTGTATAAATTGTATGTGATAGAGCTACCAACTTTCCCACACTGTATAAATAGTATGTGATAGAGTTACCAACTTTCCCACGCTGTATAAATTGTATGTGATAGAGCTACAAACTTTCCCACACTGTATAAATAGTATGTGATAGAGTTACCAACTTTGCCACGCTGTATAAATTTTATGTGATAGAGATACAAACTTTCCCACACTGTATAAATTGTATGTGATAGAGCTACAAACTTTCCTACACTGTATAAATAGTATGTGATAGATGTACCAACTTTCCCACACTGTATAAATTGTATGTGATAGAGCTACCAACTTTACCAAACTGTATAAATTGTATGTGATAGAGCTACAAACTTTCCCACACTGTATAAATAGTATGTGATAGAGTTACCAACTTTCCCACGCTGTATAAATTTTATGTGATAGAGATACAAACTTTCCCACACTGTATAAATTGTATGTGATAGAGCTACAAACTTTCCCACACTGTATAAATTGTATGTGATAGAGTTACCAACTTTCCCACGCTGTATAAATTGTATGTGATAGAGCTACAAACTTTCACACACTATATAAATAGTATGTGATAGAGCTACCAACTTTCCCACACTGTATAAATAGTATGTGATAGAGCTACAAACTTTCCCACACTGTATAAATTGTACTTGATAGAGCTATCAACTGTCCGACACTGTATAAATTGTACATGATAGAGCTATCAACTTTTCCACACTACATAAATTTTACGAGATAGAGCTACCAACTTTCCCACACTGTATAAATTGTACGTGATAGAGCTACCAACTTTCCCACACTGTATAAATTGTATGTGATAGAGCTACAAACTTTCCCACACTGTATAAATAGTATGTGATAGAGTTACCAACTTTCCCACGCTGTATAAATTTTAGGTGATAGAGATACAAACTTTCCCACACTGTATAAATTGTATGTGATAGAGCTACAAACTTTCCCACACTGTATAAATAGTATGTGATAGAGGTACCAACTTTCCCACACTGTATAAATTGTCTGTGATAGAGCTACCAACTTTCCCACACTGTATAAATTGTACGTGATAGAGGTACCAACTTTCCCACACTGTATAAATTGTCTGTGATAGAGCTACCAACTATCCCACGCTTTTTAAATTGTACGTGATAGAGCTACCAACATTCCGACACTGTATAAATTGTATGTGATAGAGCTACCAACTTTCCCACACTGTATAAATTGTATGTGATAGAGCTACCAACTTTCCCACACAGTATAAATTGTATGTGATAGAGGTACCAACATACCCACACTGTATAAATTGTCTGTGATAGAGCTACCAACTATCCCACGCTGTTTAAATTGTACGTGATAGAGCTACCAACATTCCGACACTGTATAAATTGTATGCGATAGTGCTACCAACTTTCCCACACTTTATAAATTGTATGTGATGGACCTACCAACGTTCCCACCCTGTATAAATTGTACGTGATAGAGCTACCAACTTTCCCACGCTGTTTAAATTGTACATGATAGAGCTACCAACATTCTCACACTGTATAAATTGTACGTGATAGAGCTAACATCTTTCCCACGCTGTATAAATTTTACGTGATAGTGTTACCAACTTTCCCACACATTTTAAATTGTATGTGATAGAGCTACCAACATTCCCACACTGTATAAATTGAATGTGATAGAGCTACCAACTTTCCCACACTGTATAAATTTTACATGATAGAGGTGCCAACTTTCACACGCTGTATAGATTATATGTGATAGAACTATCAACTTTCCCACACAATATAAATTGTAGGTGATAGAGCTACCAACTTTCCCACAATGTATAAATTGTATGTGATAGAGCTACAAACTTTCCCACACTGTATAAATAGGATTTGATAGAGTTACCAACTTTCCCACGCTGTATAAATTTTATGTGATAGAGCTACAAACTTTCCCACACTGTATAAATAGTATGTGATAGAGTTACCAACTTCCCACACTGTATAAATTGTATGTGATAGAGCTACAAACTTTCCCACACTGTATAAATTGTATGTGATAGAGCTACAAACTTTCCCACACTGTATAAATAGTATATGATAGAGTTACCAACTTTCCCACGCTGTATTAATTGTATGTGATAGAGCTACAAACTTTCCCACACTGTATAAATTGTATGTGATAGAGCTACAAACTTTCCCACACTATAAATTGTACGTGATAGAGTTACCAACTTTCCCACGCTGTATAAATTGTATGTGATAGAGCTACAAACTTTCCCACACTGTATAAATAGTATGTGATAGAGTTACCAACTTTCCCACGCTGTATAAATTGTATGTGATAGAGCTACAAACTTTCCCACACTGTATAAATTGTCTGTGGTAGAGCTACAAATTATCCCACGCTTTTAAATTGTACGTGATAGAGCTACCAACATTCCGACACTGTATAATTTGTATGTGATAGAGCTACCAAATTTCACACACTGTATAAATTGTATGAGATAGTCCTACCAACGTTCCCACACTGTATAAATAGTATGTGAAAGAGTTACCAACTTTCCAACGTTGTATACATTTTATGTGATAGAGCTACCAACTTTCCCACACTGTATAAATTGTACGTGATAGAGCTATCAACATTCCGACACTGTATAATTTGTATGTGATAGAGCTACCAACTTTCCCACACTGTATAAATTGTACGTGATAGAGCTACCAACGTTCCCACACTGTATAAATTGAACGTGATAGAGCTACCAACGTTCCCACACTGTATAAATTGAATGTGATAGAGCTACCAACTGTCCTACACTGTATAAATTCTACAAGATAGAGCTACGAACTGTCCCACACTGTATAAATTGTACGTGATAGAGCTACCAATTTTCACACGCTGTATAGATTGTACGTGATAGAGCTACCACCTTTCACACGCTGTATAGATTATATGTGATAGAGCTACCAACTTTCCCACACCATATAAATTTTATCTGATAGAGCTACCAACTTTCACACGCTGTATAAATTGTATGTGATGGAGGTACCAACTTTCCCACACTGTATAAATTGTCTGTGATAGAGCTACCAACTATCCCACGCTGTTTAAATTGTACGTGATAGATCTATAAACATTCCGACACTGTATAAATTGTATGTGATAGAGCTACCAACTTTCCCACACTGTATAAATTGTATGTGATAGAGCTACCAACTTTCCCACACTGTATAAATTGTATGTGATAGAGGTACCAACTTTCCAACACTGTATAAATTGTCTGTGATAGAGCTACCAACTATCCCACGCTGTTTAAATTGTACGTGATAGAGCTACCAACATTCCGACACTGTATAAATTGTATGCGATAGAGCTACCAACTTTCCCACACTTTATAAATTGTATGTGATGGACCTACCAACGTTCCCACCCTGTATAAATTGTACGTGATGGCGCTACCATATTCCCACACTGTTTAAATAGGATTTGATAGAGTTACCAACTTTCCCACGCTGTATAAATTTTATGTGATAGAGCTACAAACTTTCCCACACTGTATAAATAGTATGTGATAGAGTTACCAACTTTCCCACACTGTATAAATTGTATGTGATAGAGCTACAAACTTTCCCACACTGTATAAATTGTATGTGATAGAGCTACAAACTTTCCCACACTGTATAAATTGTATATGATAGAGTTACCAACTTTCCCACGCTGTATAAATTGTATGTGATAGAGCTACAAACTTTCCCACACTGTATAAATTGTATGTGATAGAGCTACAAACTTTCCCACACTATAAATTGTACGTGATAGAGTTACCAACTTTCCCACGCTGTATAAATTGTATGTGATAGAGCTACAAACTTTCCCACACTGTATAAATAATATGTGATAGAGTTACCATCTTTCCCACGCTGTATAAATTGTATGTGATAGAGCTACCAACTTTCCCACACTGTATAAATAGTATGTGATAGAGTTACCAACTTTCCCACGCTGTATAAATTGTATGTGATAGAGCTACAAACTTTCCCACACTGTATAAATAGTATGTGATAGAGTTACCAACTTTCCCACGCTGTATAAATTTTATGTGATAGAGATACAAACTTTCCCACACTGTATAAATTGTATGTGATAGAGCTACAAACTTTCCTACACTGTATAAATAGTATGTGATAGATGTACCAACTTTCCCACACTGTATAAATTGTATGTGATAGAGCTACCAACTTTACCAAACTGTATAAATTGTATGTGATAGAGCTAACAACTTTCCCACACTGTATAAATTGTATGTGATAGAGTTACCAACTTTCCCACGCTGTATAAATTGTATGTGATAGAGCTACCAACTTTCCCATACTGTTTAAATTGTATGTGATAGAGCTACCAACTTTACCAAACTGTATAAATTGTATGTGATAGAGGTACCAACTATCCCACGCTGTTTAAATTGTACGTGATTTAGCTACGAACATTCCGACACTGTATAAATTGTATGCGATAGAGCTACCAACTTTCCCACACTTTATAAATTGTATGTGATGGACCTACCAACGTTCCCACCCTGTATAAATTGTACGTGATAGAGCTACCAACTTTCCCACACTTTATAAATTGTATGTGATGGACCTACCAACGTTCCCACCCTGTATAAATTGTACGTGATAGAGCTACCAATTTTCCCACACGGATTAAATTGTACGTGATAGAGCTACCAACTTTCCAACAATGTATAAATTGTCTGTGATAGAGCTACCAACTTTCCCACGCTGTTTAAATTGTACATGATAGAGCTACCAACATTCTCACACTGTATAAATTGAATGTGATAGAGCTGCCAACATTCCCACACTGTATAAATTGAATGTGATAGAGCTACCAACTTTCCCACACTGTATAAATTTTACGTGATAGAGCTGCCAACTTTCCCACACTGTATAAATTGTACGTGATAGAGCTACCAATTTTCACACGCTGTATAGATTGTACTTGATAGAGCTACCATCTTTCACACGCTGTATAGATTATATGTGATAGAGCTACCAACTTTCCCACACCATATAAATTTTATCTGATAGAGCTACCAACTTTCACACGCTGTATAAATTGTATGTGATAGAGCTACAAACTTTCCCACACTGTATAAATAGTATGTGATAGAGTTACCAACTTTCCCACGCTGTATAAATTTTATGTGATAGAGATACAAACTTTCCCAAACAGTATAAATTGTATGTGATAGAGCTACAAACTTTCCCACACTGTATAAATAGTATGTGATAGAGGTACCAACTTTCCCACACTGTATAAATTGTCTGTGATAGAGCTACCAACTTTCCCACACTGTATAAATTGTATGTGATAGAGGTACCAACTTTCCCACACTGTATAAATTGTCTGTGATAGAGCTACCAACTATCCCACGCTGTTTAAATTGTACGTGATAGAGTTACCAACATTCCGACACTGTATAAATTGTATGTGATAGAGCTACCAACTTTCCCACACTGTTTAAATTGTATGTGATAGAGCTACCAACTTTCCCACACTGTATAAATTGTATGTGATAGAGGTACCAACTTTCCCACAATGTATAAATTGTCTGTGATAGAGCTACCAACTATCCCACGCTGTTTAAATTGTACGTGATAGAGCTACCAACATTCCGACACTGTATAAATTGTATGCGATAGAGCTACCAACTTTCCCACACTTTATAAATTGTATGTGATGGACCTACCAACGTTCTCACCCTGTATAAATTGTACGTGATGGAGCTACCATTTTCCCACACTGTTTAAATTGTACGTGATAGAGCTACCAACTTTCCCACGCTGTTTAAATTGTACATGATCGAGCTACCAACATTCTCACACTGTATAAAATGGACGTGATAGAGCTAACAACTTTCCCACGCTGTATAAATTTTACGTGATAGTGTTACCAACTCTCCTACACATTTTAAATTGTATGTGATAGAGCTACCAACATTCCCACACTGTATAAATTGTATGTGATAGAGCTACCAACATTCCCACACTGTATAAATTGAATGTGATAGAGCTACCAACTTTCCCACACCATATAAATTGTAGGTGATAGAGCTACCAACTTTCACACGCTGTATAAATTGTATGTGATAGAGCTACAAACTTTCCCACACTGTATGAATAGGATGTGATAGACTTACCAACTTTCCCACGCTGTATAAATTGTATGTGATAGAGCTACCAACTTTCCCAAACTGTATAAATTGTATGTGATAGAGCTACAAACTTTCCCACACTGTATAAATTGTATGTGATAGAGCTACAAACTTTCCCACACTGTATAAATAGGATGTGATAGACTTACCAACTTTCCCACGCTGTATAAATTGTATGTGATAGAGCTACCAACTTTCCCACACTGTATAAATTGTATGTGATAGAGCTACCAACTTTCCCACACTGTATAAATTGTATGTGATAGAGCTACAAACTTTCCCACACTGTATAAATAGGATTTGATAGAGTTACCAACTTTCCCACGCTGTATAAATTTTATGTGATAGAGCTACAAACTTTCCCACACTGTATAAATAGTATGTGATAGAGTTACCAACTTTCCAACACTGTATAAATTGTATGTGATAGAGCTACAAACTTTCCCACAATGTATAAATTGTATGTGATAGAGATACAAACTGTCCCACGCTGTATAAATTGTATGTGATAGAGCTACAAACTTTCCCACACTGTATAAATTGTATGTGATAGAGCTACAAACTTTCCCACACTGTATAAATAGTATGTGATAGAGTTACCAACTTTCCCACACTGTATAAATTGTATGTGATAGAGCTACAAACTTTCCCACACTGTATAAATTGTATGTGATAGAGCTACAAACTTTCCCACACTGTATAAATTGTATGTGATAGAGCTACAAACTTTCCCACACTGCATAAATAGTATGTGATAGAGTTACCAACTTTCCCACAATGTATAAATTGTATGTGATAGAGCTACAAACTTTCCCACACTGTATAAATTGTATGTGATAGAGTTACCAACTTTCCCACGCTGTATAAATTGTATGTGATAGAGCTACAAACTTTCACACACTATATAAATAGTATGTGATAGAGCTACCAACTTTCCCACACTGTATAAATAGTATGTGATAGAGCTACAAACTTTCCCACACTGTATAAATTGTACGTGATAGAGCTACCAACTGTCCGACACTGTATAAATTGTACATGATAGAGCTATCAACTTTTCCACACTACATAAATTTTACGAGATAGAGCTACCAACTTTCCCACACTGTATAAATTGTACGTGATAGAGCTACCAACTTTCCCACACTGTATAAATTGTATGTGATAGAGCTACAAACTTTCCCACACTGTATAAATAGTATGTGATAGAGTTACCAACTTTCCCACGCTGTATAAATTTTAGGTGATAGAGATACAAACTTTCCCACACTGTATAAATTGTATGTGATAGAGCTACAAACTTTCCCACACTGTATAAATAGTATGTGATAGAGGTACCAACTTTCCCACACTGTATAAATTGTCTGTGATAGAGCTACCAACTTTCCCACACTGTATAAATTGTACGTGATAGAGGTACCAACTTTCCCACACTGTATAAATTGTCTGTGATAGAGCTACCAACTATCCCACGCTGTTTAAATTGTACGTGATAGAGCTACCAACATTCCGACACTGTATAAATTGTATGTGATAGAGCTACCAACTTTCCCACACTGTATAAATTGTATGTGATAGAGCTACCAACTTTCCCACACAGTATAAATTGTATGTGATAGAGGTACCAACATACCCACACTGTATAAATTGTCTGTGATAGAGCTACCAACTATCCCACGCTGTTTAAATTGTACGTGATAGAGCTACCAACATTCCGACACTGTATAAATTGTATGCGATAGTGCTACCAACTTTCCCACACTTTATAAATTGTATGTGATGGACCTACCAACGTTCCCACCCTGTATAAATTGTACGTGATAGAGCTACCAACTTTCCCACGCTGTTTAAATTGTACATGATAGAGCTACCAACATTCTCACACTGTATAAATTGTACGTGATAGAGCTAACATCTTTCCCACGCTGTATAAATTTTACGTGATAGTGTTACCAACTTTCCCACACATTTTAAATTGTATGTGATAGAGCTACCAACATTCCCACACTGTATAAATTGAATGTGATAGAGCTACCAACTTTCCCACACTGTATAAATTTTACATGATAGAGGTGCCAACTTTCACACGCTGTATAGATTATATGTGATAGAACTATCAACTTTCCCACACAATATAAATTGTAGGTGATAGAGCTACCAACTTTCCCACAATGTATAAATTGTATGTGATAGAGCTACAAACTTTCCCACACTGTATAAATAGGATTTGATAGAGTTACCAACTTTCCCACGCTGTATAAATTTTATGTGATAGAGCTACAAACTTTCCCACACTGTATAAATAGTATGTGATAGAGTTACCAACTTCCCACACTGTATAAATTGTATGTGATAGAGCTACAAACTTTCCCACACTGTATAAATTGTATGTGATAGAGCTACAAACTTTCCCACACTGTATAAATAGTATATGATAGAGTTACCAACTTTCCCACGCTGTATTAATTGTATGTGATAGAGCTACAAACTTTCCCACACTGTATAAATTGTATGTGATAGAGCTACAAACTTTCCCACACTATAAATTGTACGTGATAGAGTTACCAACTTTCCCACGCTGTATAAATTGTATGTGATAGAGCTACAAACTTTCCCACACTGTATAAATAGTATGTGATAGAGTTACCAACTTTCCCACGCTGTATAAATTGTATGTGATAGAGCTACAAACTTTCCCACACTGTATAAATAGTATGTGATAGAGTTACCAACTTTCCCACGCTGTATAAATTCTATGTGATAGAGCTACAAACTTTCCCACACTGTATAAATTGAATGTGATAGAGCTACCAACTTTCCCACGCTGTATAAATTGTACGTGATAGAGCTACAAATTTTCCCACACTGTATAAATTGTATGTGATAGAGCTACAAACTTTCCCACACTGTATAAATTGTACGTGATAGAGTTACCAACTATCCCACGCTGTATAAATTGTATGTGATAGAGCTACAAACTTTCCCACACTGTATAAATAGTATGTGATAGAATTACCAACTTTCCCACACTGTATAAATTGTACGTGATAGAGCTACCAACTTTCCCACACTGTATAAATTGTATGTGATAGAGCTACAAACTTTCCCACACTGTATAAATAGTATGTGATAGAGTTACCAACTTTCCCACACTGTATAAATTGTACGTGATAGAGCTACCAACTTTCCCACACTGTATAAATTGTATGTGATAGAGGTACCAACTTTCCCACACTGTATAGATTGTCTGTGATAGAGCTACCAACTATCCCACGCTGTTTAAATTGTATGTGATAGAGCTACCAACATTCCGACACTGTATAAATTGTATGCGATTGAGCTACCAACTTTCCCACACTTTATAAATTGTATGTGATGGACCTACCAACGTTCCCACCCTGTATAAATTGTACGTGATGGAGCTACCATTTTCCCACACTGTTTAAATTGTACGTGATAGAGCTACAAACTTTCCCACACTGTATAAATAGTATGTGATAGAGTTACCAACTTTCCCACACTGTATAAATTGTACGTGATAGAGCTACCAACTTTCCCACACTGTATAAATTGTATGTGATAGAGGTACCAACTTTCCCACACTGTATAAATTGTCTGTGATAGAGCTACCAACTATCCCACGCTGTTTAAATTGTATGTGATAGAGCTACCAACATTCCGACACTGTATAAATTGTATGCGATTGAGCTACCAACTTTCCCACACTTTATAAATTGTATGTGATGGACCTACCAACTTTCCCATACTGTATAAATTGTATGTGATAGAGCTACCAACTTTACCAAACTGTATAAATTGTATGTGATAGAGCTACCAACTTTCCCATACTGTATAAATTGTATGTGATAGAGCTACCAACTTTACCAAACTGTATAAATTGTATGTGATAGAGGTACCAACTATCCCACGCTGTTTAAATTGTACGTGATTTAGCTACGAACATTCCGACACTGTATAAATTGTATGCGATAGAGCTACCAACTTTCCCACACTTTATAAATTGTATGTGATGGACCTACCAACGTTCCCACCCTGTATAAATTGTACGTGATAGAGCTACCAACTTTCCCACACTTTATAAATTGTATGTGATGGACCTACCAACGTTCCCACCCTGTATAAATTGTACGTGATAGAGCTACCAATTTTCCCGCACGGTTTAAATTGTACGTGATAGAGCTACCAACTTTCCAACAATGTATAAATTGTCTGTGATAGAGCTACCAACTTTCCCACGCTGTTTAAATTGTACATGATAGAGCTACCAACATTCTCACACTGTATAAATTGAATGTGATAGAGCTGCCAACATTCCCACACTGTATAAATTGAATGTGATAGAGCTACCAACTTTCCCACACTGTATAAATTTTACGTGATAGAGCTGCCAACTTTCCCACACTGTATAAATTGTACGTGATAGAGCTACCAATTTTCACACGCTGTATAGATTGTACTTGATAGAGCTACCATCTTTCACACGCTGTATAGATTATATGTGATAGAGCTACCAACTTTCCCACACCATATAAATTTTATCTGATAGAGCTACCAACTTTCACACGCTGTATAAATTGTATGTGATAGAGCTACAAACTTTCCCACACTGTATAAATAGTATGTGATAGAGTTACCAACTTTCCCACGCTGTATAAATTTTGTGTGATAGAGATACAAACTTTCCCAAACTGTATAAATTGTATGTGATAGAGCTACAAACTTTCCCACACTGTATAAATAGTATGTGATAGAGGTACCAACTTTCCCACACTGTATAAATTGTCAGTGATAGAGCTACCAACTTTCCCACACTGTATAAATTGTATGTGATAGAGGTACCAACTTTCCCACACTGTATAAATTGTCTGTGATAGAGCTACCAACTAACCCACGCTGTTTAAATTGTACGTGATAGAGCTACCAACATTCCGACAGTGTATAAATTGTATGTGATAGAGCTACCAACTTTCCCACACTGTTTAAATTGTATGTGATAGAGCTACCAACTTTCCCACACTGTATAAATTGTATGTGATAGAGGTACCAACTTTCCCACAATGTATAAATTGTCTGTGATAGAGCTACCAACTATCCCACGCTGTTTAAATTGTACGTGATAGAGCTACCAACATTCCGACACTGTATAAATTGTATGCGATAGAGCTACCAACTTTCCCACACTTTATAATTTGTATGTAATGGACCTACCAACGTTCTCACCCTGTATAAATTGTACGTGATGGAGCTACCATTTTCCCACACTGTTTAAATTGTACGTGATAGAGCTACCAACTTTCCCACGCTGTTTAAATTGTACATGATAGAGCTACCAACATTCTCACACTGTATAAAATGGACGTGATAGAGCTAACAACTTTCCCACGCTGTATAAATTTTACGTGATAGTGTTACCAACTCTCCTACACATTTTAAATTGTATGTGATAGAGCTACCAACATTCCCACACTGTATAAATTGTATGTGATAGAGCTACCAACATTCCCACACTGTATAAATTGAATGTGATAGAGCTGCCAACTTTCACACGCTGTATAGATTATATGTGATAGAACTACCAACTTTCCCACACAATATAAATTGTAGGTGATAGAGCTACCAACTTTCACACGCTGTATAAATTGTATGTGATAGAGCTACAAACTTTCCCACACTGTATAAATAGGATGTGATAGACTTACCAACTTTCCCACGCTGTATAAATTGTATGTGATAGAGCTACCAACTTTCCCAAACTGTATAAATTGTATGTGATAGAGCTACAAACTTTCCCACACTGTATAAATTGTATGTGATAGAGCTACAAACTTTCCCACACTGTATAAATAGGATGTGATAGACTTACCAACTTTCCCACGCTGTATAAATTGTATGTGATAGAGCTACCAACTTTCCCACACTGTATAAATTGTATGTGATAGAGCTACCAACTTTCCCACACTGTATAAATTGTATGTGATAGAGCTACAAACTTTCCCACACTGTATAAATAGGATTTGATAGAGGTACCAACTTTCCCACGCTGTATAAATTTTATGTGATAGAGCTACAAACTTTCCCACACTGTATAAATAGTATGTGATAGAGTTACCAACTTTCCAACACTGTATAAATTGTATGTGATAGAGCTACAAACTTTCCCACAATGTATAAATTGTATGTGATAGAGCTACAAACTGTCCCACGCTGTATAAATTGTATGTGATAGAGCTACAAACTTTCCCACACTGTATAAATTGTATGTGATAGAGCTACAAACTTTCCCACACTGTATAAATAGTATGTGATAGAGTTACCAACTTTCCCACACTGTATAAATTGTATGTGATAGAGCTACAAACTTTCCCACACTGTATAAATTGTATGTGATAGAGCTACAAACTTTCCCACACTGTATAAATTGTATGTGATAGAGCTACAAACTTTCCCACACTGCATAAATAGTATGTGATAGAGTTACCAACTTTCCCACAATGTATAAATTGTATGTGATAGAGCTACAAACTTTCCCACACTATATAAATAGTATGTGATAGAGCTACCAACTTTCCCACACTGTATAAATAGTATGTGATAGAGCTACAAACTTTCCCACACTGTATAAATTGTACGTGATAGAGCTACCAACTGTCCCACACTGTATAAATTGTACATGATAGAGCTACCAAATTTCACACACTGTATAAATTGTATGAGATAGTGCTACCAACGTTCCCACACTGTATAAATAGTATGTGAAAGAGTTACCAACTTTCCAACGTTGTATACATTTTATGTGATAGAGCTACCAACTTTCCCACACTGTATAAATTGTACGTGATAGAGCTATCAACATTCCGACACTGTATAATTTGTATGTGATAGAGCTACCAACTTTCCCACACTGTATAAATTGTACGTGATAGAGCTACCAACGTTCCCACACTGTATAAATTGAACGTGATAGAGCTACCAACGTTCCCACACTGTATAAATTGAATGTTATAGAGCTACCAACTGTCCTACACTGTATAAATTCTACAAGATAGAGCTACGAACTGTCCCACACTGTATAAATTGTACGTGATAGAGCTACCAATTTTCACACGCTGTATAGATTGTACGTGATAGAGCTACCACCTTTCACACGCTGTATAGATTATATGTGATAGAGCTACCAACTTTCCCACACCATATAAATTTTATCTGATAGAGCTACCAACTTTCACACGCTGTATAAATTGTATGTGATGGAGGTACCAACTTTCCCACACTGTATAAATTGTCTGTGATAGAGCTACCAACTATCCCACGCTGTTTAAATTGTACGTGATAGAGCTATAAACATTCCGACACTGTATAAATTGTATGTGATAGAGCTACCAACTTTCCCACACTGTATAAATTGTATGTGATAGAGCTACCAACTTTCCCACACTGTATAAATTGTATGTGATAGAGGTACCAACTTTCCAACACTGTATAAATTGTCTGTGATAGAGCTACCAACTATCCCACGCTGTTTAAATTGTACGTGATAGAGCTACCAACATTCCGACACTGTATAAATTGTATGCGATAGAGCTACCAACTTTCCCACACTTTATAAATTGTATGTGATGGACCTACCAACGTTCCCACCCTGTATAAATTGTACGTGATGGCGCTACCATTTTCCCACACTGTTTAAATAGGATTTGATAGAGTTACCAACTTTCCCACGCTGTATAAATTTTATGTGATAGAGCTACAAACTTTCCCACACTGTATAAATAGTATGTGATAGAGTTACCAACTTTCCCACACTGTATAAATTGTATGTGATAGAGCTACAAACTTTCCCACACTGTATAAATTGTATGTGATAGAGCTACAAACTTTCCCACACTGTATAAATAGTATATGATAGAGTTACCAACTTTCCCACGCTGTATAAATTGTATGTGATAGAGCTACAAACTTTCCCACACTGTATAAATTGTATGTGATAGAGCTACAAACTTTCCCACACTATAAATTGTACGTGATAGAGTTACCAACTTTCCCACGCTGTATAAATTGTATGTGATAGAGCTACAAACTTTCCCACACTGTATAAATAGTATGTGATAGAGTTACCATCTTTCCCACGCTGTATAAATTGTATGTGATAGAGCTACCAACTTTCCCACACTGTATAAATAGTATGTGATAGAGTTACCAACTTTCCCACGCTGTATAAATTGTATGTGATAGAGCTACAAACTTTCCCACACTGTATAAATAGTATGTGATAGAGTTACCAACTTTGCCACGCTGTATAAATTTTATGTGATAGAGATACAAACTTTCCCACACTGTATAAATTGTATGTGATAGAGCTACAAACTTTCCTACACTGTATAAATAGTATGTGATAGATGTACCAACTTTCCCACACTGTATAAATTGTATGTGATAGAGCTACCAACTTTACCAAACTGTATAAATTGTATGTGATAGAGCTACAAACTTTCCCACACTGTATAAATAGTATGTGATAGAGTTACCAACTTTCCCACGCTGTATAAATTTTATGTGATAGAGATACAAACTTTCCCACACTGTATAAATTGTATGTGATAGAGCTACAAACTTTCCCACACTGTATAAATTGTATGTGATAGAGTTACCAACTTTCCCACGCTGTATAAATTGTATGTGATAGAGCTACAAACTTTCACACACTATATAAATAGTATGTGATAGAGCTACCAACTTTCCCACACTGTATAAATAGTATGTGATAGAGCTACAAACTTTCCCACACTGTAGAAATTGTACTTGATAGAGCTATCAACTGTCCGACACTGTATAAATTGTACATGATAGAGCTATCAACTTTTCCACACTACATAAATTTTACGAGATAGAGCTACCAACTTTCCCACACTGTATAAATTGTACGTGATAGAGCTACCAACTTTCCCACACTGTATAAATTGTATGTGATAGAGCTACAAACTTTCCCACACTGTATAAATAGTATGTGATAGAGTTACCAACTTTCCCACGCTGTATAAATTTTAGGTGATAGAGATACAAACTTTCCCACACTGTATAAATTGTATGTGATAGAGCTACAAACTTTCCCACACTGTATAAATAGTATGTGATAGAGGTACCAACTTTCCCACACTGTATAAATTGTCTGTGATAGAGCTACCAACTTTCCCACACTGTATAAATTGTACGTGATAGAGGTACCAACTTTCCCACACTGTATAGATTGTCTGTGATAGAGCTACCAACTATCCCACGCTGTTTAAATTGTACGTGATAGAGCTACCAACATTCCGACACTGTATAAATTGTATGTGATAGAGCTACCAACTTTCCCACACTGTATAAATTGTATGTGATAGAGCTACCAACTTTCCCACACAGTATAAATTGTATGTGATAGAGGTACCAACATACCCACACTGTATAAATTGTCTGTGATAGAGCTACCAACTATCCCACGCTGTTTAAATTGTACGTGATAGAGCTACCAACATTCCGACACTGTATAAATTGTATGCGATAGTGCTACCAACTTTCCCACACTTTATAAATTGTATGTGATGGACCTACCAACGTTCCCACCCTGTATAAATTGTACGTGATAGAGCTACCAACTTTCCCACGCTGTTTAAATTGTACATGATAGAGCTACCAACATTCTCACACTGTATAAATTGTACGTGATAGAGCTAACATCTTTCCCACGCTGTATAAATTTTACGTGATAGTGTTACCAACTTTCCCACACATTTTAAATTGTATGTGATAGAGCTACCAACATTCCCACACTGTATAAATTGAATGTGATAGAGCTACCAACTTTCCCACACTGTATAAATTTTACATGATAGAGGTGCCAACTTTCACACGCTGTATAGATTATATGTGATAGAACTATCAACTTTCCCACACAATATAAATTGTAGGTGATAGAGCTACCAACTTTCCCACAATGTATAAATTGTATGTGATAGAGCTACAAACTTTCCCACACTGTATAAATAGGATTTGATAGAGTTACCAACTTTCCCACGCTGTATAAATTTTATGTGATAGAGCTACAAACTTTCCCACACTGTATAAATAGTATGTGATAGAGTTACCAACTTCCCACACTGTATAAATTGTATGTGATAGAGCTACAAACTTTCCCACACTGTATAAATTGTATGTGATAGAGCTACAAACTTTCCCACACTGTATAAATAGTATATGATAGAGTTACCAACTTTCCCACGCTGTATTAATTGTATGTGATAGAGCTACAAACTTTCCCACACTGTATAAATTGTATGTGATAGAGCTACAAACTTTCCCACACTATAAATTGTACGTGATAGAGTTACCAACTTTCCCACGCTGTATAAATTGTATGTGATAGAGCTACAAACTTTCCCACACTGTATAAATAGTATGTGATAGAGTTACCAACTTTCCCACGCTGTATAAATTGTATGTGATAGAGCTACAAACTTTCCCACACTGTATAAATTGTCTGTGGTAGAGCTACAAATTATCCCACGCTTTTAAATTGTACGTGATAGAGCTACCAACATTCCGACACTGTATAATTTGTATGTGATAGAGCTACCAAATTTCACACACTGTATAAATTGTATGAGATAGTCCTACCAACGTTCCCACACTGTATAAATAGTATGTGAAAGAGTTACCAACTTTCCAACGTTGTATACATTTTATGTGATAGAGCTACCAACTTTCCCACACTGTATAAATTGTACGTGATAGAGCTATCAACATTCCGACACTGTATAATTTGTATGTGATAGAGCTACCAACTTTCCCACACTGTATAAATTGTACGTGATAGAGCTACCAACGTTCCCACACTGTATAAATTGAACGTGATAGAGCTACCAACGTTCCCACACTGTATAAATTGAATGTGATAGAGCTACCAACTGTCCTACACTGTATAAATTCTACAAGATAGAGCTACGAACTGTCCCACACTGTATAAATTGTACGTGATAGAGCTACCAATTTTCACACGCTGTATAGATTGTACGTGATAGAGCTACCACCTTTCACACGCTGTATAGATTATATGTGATAGAGCTACCAACTTTCCCACACCATATAAATTTTATCTGATAGAGCTACCAACTTTCACACGCTGTATAAATTGTATGTGATGGAGGTACCAACTTTCCCACACTGTATAAATTGTCTGTGATAGAGCTACCAACTATCCCACGCTGTTTAAATTGTACGTGATAGATCTATAAACATTCCGACACTGTATAAATTGTATGTGATAGAGCTACCAACTTTCCCACACTGTATAAATTGTATGTGATAGAGCTACCAACTTTCCCACACTGTATAAATTGTATGTGATAGAGGTACCAACTTTCCAACACTGTATAAATTGTCTGTGATAGAGCTACCAACTATCCCACGCTGTTTAAATTGTACGTGATAGAGCTACCAACATTCCGACACTGTATAAATTGTATGCGATAGAGCTACCAACTTTCCCACACTTTATAAATTGTATGTGATGGACCTACCAACGTTCCCACCCTGTATAAATTGTACGTGATGGCGCTACCATATTCCCACACTGTTTAAATAGGATTTGATAGAGTTACCAACTTTCCCACGCTGTATAAATTTTATGTGATAGAGCTACAAACTTTCCCACACTGTATAAATAGTATGTGATAGAGTTACCAACTTTCCCACACTGTATAAATTGTATGTGATAGAGCTACAAACTTTCCCACACTGTATAAATTGTATGTGATAGAGCTACAAACTTTCCCACACTGTATAAATTGTATATGATAGAGTTACCAACTTTCCCACGCTGTATAAATTGTATGTGATAGAGCTACAAACTTTCCCACACTGTATAAATTGTATGTGATAGAGCTACAAACTTTCCCACACTATAAATTGTACGTGATAGAGTTACCAACTTTCCCACGCTGTATAAATTGTATGTGATAGAGCTACAAACTTTCCCACACTGTATAAATAATATGTGATAGAGTTACCATCTTTCCCACGCTGTATAAATTGTATGTGATAGAGCTACCAACTTTCCCACACTGTATAAATAGTATGTGATAGAGTTACCAACTTTCCCACGCTGTATAAATTGTATGTGATAGAGCTACAAACTTTCCCACACTGTAAAAATAGTATGTGATAGAGTTACCAACTTTCCCACGCTGTATAAATTTTATGTGATAGAGATACAAACTTTCCCACACTGTATAAATTGTATGTGATAGAGCTACAAACTTTCCTACACTGTATAAATAGTATGTGATAGATGTACCAAC
Organism: Narcine bancroftii; assembly: GCF_036971445.1. NCBI lineage: Eukaryota > Metazoa > Chordata > Chondrichthyes > Torpediniformes > Narcinidae > Narcine > Narcine bancroftii. The sequence goes on from NC_091470.1 coordinate 374,076,695, forward strand.
TTTCCCACACTGTATAAATTGTATGTGATAGAGCTACCAACTTTACCAAACTGTATAAATTGTATGTGATAGAGCTAACAACTTTCCCACACTGTATAAATTGTATGTGATAGAGCTACCAACTTTACCAAACTGTATAAATTGTATGTGATAGAGGTACCAACTATCCCACGCTGTTTAAATTGTACGTGATTTAGCTACGAACATTCCGACACTGTATAAATTGTATGCGATAGAGCTACCAACTTTCCCACACTTTATAAATTGTATGTGATGGACCTACCAACGTTCCCACCCTGTATAAATTGTACGTGATAGAGCTACAAACTTTCCCACACTTTATAAATTGTATGTGATGGACCTACCAACGTTCCAACCCTGTATAAATTGTACGTGATAGAGCTACCAATTTTCCCACACTGTTTAAATTGTACGTGATAGAGCTACCAACTTTCCAACACTGTATAAATTGTCTGTGATAGAGCTACCAACTTTCCCACGCTGTTTAAATTGTACATGATAGAGCTACCAACATTCTCACACTGTATAAATTGAATGTGATAGAGCTACCAACATTCCCACACTGTATAAATTGAATGTGATAGAGCTACCAACTTTCCCACACTGTATAAATTTTACGTGATAGAGCTGCCAACTTTCCCACACTGTATAAATTGTACGTGATAGAGCTACCAATTTTCACACGCTGTATAGATTGTACGTGATAGAGCTACCATCTTTCACACGCTGTATAGATTATATGTGATAGAGCTACCAACTTTCCCACACCATATAAATTTTATCTGATAGAGCTACCAACTTTCACACGCTGTATAAATTGTATGTGATAGAGCTACAAACTTTCCCACACTGTATAAATAGTATGTGATAGAGTTACCAACTTTCCCACGCTGTATAAATTTTATGTGATAGAGATACAAACTTTCCCAAACTGTATAAATTGTATGTGATAGAGCTACAAACTTTCCCACACTGTATAAATAGTATGTGATAGAGGTACCAACTTTCCCACACTGTATAAATTGTCTGTGATAGAGCTACCAACTTTCCCACACTGTATAAATTGTATGTGAGAGAGGTACCAACTTTCCCACACTGTATAAATTCTCTGTGATAGAGCTACCAACTATCCCACGCTGTTTAAATTGTACGTGATAGAGCTACCAACATTCCGACACTGTATAAATTGTATGTGATAGAGCTACCAACTTTCCCACACTGTTTAAATTGTATGTGATAGAGCTACCAACTTTCCCACACTGTATAAATTGTATGTGATAGAGGTACCAACTTTCCCACACTGTATAAATTGTCTGTGATAGAGCTACCAACTATCCCACGCTGTTTAAATTGTACGTGATAGAGCTACCAACATTCCGACACTGTATAAATTGTATGCGATAGAGCTACCAACTTTCCCACACTTTATAAATTGTATGTGATGGACCTACCAACGTTCCCACCCTGTATAAATTGTACGTGATGGAGCTACCATTTTCCCACACTGTTTAAATTGTATGTGATAGAGCTACCAACTATCCCACGCTGTTTAAATTGTACGTGATAGAGCTACCAACATTCCGACACTGTATAAATTGTATGTGATAGAGCTACCAACATTCCCACACTATAAATTGAATGTGATAGAGCTACCAACTTTCCCACACTGTATATATTTTACGTGATAGAGCTGCCAACTTTCACACGCTGTATAGATTATATGTGATAGAACTACCAACTTTCCCACACAATATAAATTGTATGTGATAGAGCTACCAACTTTCCCACACTGTATAAATTGTATGTGATAGAGCAACAAACTTTCCCACACTGTATAAATAGGATTTGATAGAGTTACCAACTTTCCCACGCTGTATAAATTGTATGTGATAGAGCTACAAACTTTCCCACACTGTATAAATTGTATGTGATAGAGCTACAAACTTTCCCACACTGTATAAATTGTATGTGATAGAGCTACAAACTTTCCCACACTGTATAAATAGTATGTGATAGAGTTACCAACTTTCCCACACTGTATAAATTGTATGTGATAGAGCTACAAACTTTCCCACACTGTATAAATAGGATTTGATAGAGTTACCAACTTTCCCACGCAGTATAAATTTTATGTGAGAGAGCTACAAACTTTCCCACACTGTATAAATAGGATTTGATAGAGTTACCAACTTTCCCACACTGTATAAATTGTATGTGATAGAGCTACAAACTTTCCCACACTGTATAAATTGTATGTGATAGAGCTACAAACTTTCCCACACTGTATAAATTGTATGTGATAGAGCTACAAACTTTCCCACACTGTATAAATAGTATGTGATAGAGTTACCAACTTTCCCACACTGTATAAATTGTATGTGATAGAGCTACAAACTTTCCCACACTGTATAAATTGTATGTGATAGAGTTACCAACTTTCCCACGCTGTATAAATTGTATGTGATAGAGCTACAAACTTTCCCACACTATATAAATAGTATGTGATAGAGCTACCAACTTTCCCACACTGTATAAATAGTATGTGATAGAGCTACAAACTTTCCCACACTGTATAAATTGTACGTGATAGAGCTACCAACTGTCCCACACTGTATAAATTGTACGTGATAGAGCTATCAACTTTTCCACACTATATAAATTGTACGAGATAGAGCTACCAACTTTCCCACACTGTATAAATTGTACGTGATAGAGCTACCAACTTTCCCACACTGTATAAATTGTACATGATAGAGCTACCAACTGTCCCACACTGTATAAATTGTACGTGATAGAGCTATCAACTTTTCCACACTATATAAATTGTACGAGATAGAGCTACCAACTTTCCCACACTGTATAAATTGTACGTGATAGAGCTACCAACTTTCCCACACTGTATAAATTGTACGTGATAGAGCTACCAACTTCCCCACACGGTAACAATTCTACGTGATAGAGCTACCAACATTTCCACACTGTATAAATTGTACGAGATAGAGCTACCAACTTTCCCACACTGTATAAATTGTACGTGATAGAGCTACAAACTTTCCCACACTGTATAAATTGTACGTGATAGAGCTACCAACTTCCCCACACGGTAACATTTCTACGTGATAGAGCTACCAACTGTCCCACACTGTATAAATTGTACGTGATAGAGCTACCAACTTTCCCACACTGTATAAATTGTACGTGATAGAGCTACCAACTGTCCCACACTGTATAAATTCTACGTGATAGAGCTACCAACTTTCCCACACTGTATAAATAGTATGTGAAAGAGTTACCAACTTCCAACGCTGTATAAATTTTATGTGATAGAGCTACCAACTTTCCCACACTGTATAAATTGTATGTGATAGAGCTACAAACTTTCCCACACTGTATAAATTGTCTGTGGTAGAGCTACCAATTATCCCACGCTGTTTAAATTGTACGTGATAGAGCTACCAACATTCCGACACTGTATAATTTGTATGTGATAGAGCTACCAAATTTCCCACACTGTATAAATTGTATGTGATAGTGGTACCAACGTTCCCACACTGTATAAATAGTATGTGAAAGAGTTACCAACTTCCAACGCTGTATAAATTTTATGTGATAGAGCTACCAACTTTCCCACACTGTATAAATTGTATGTGATAGAGCTACAAACTTTCCCACACTGTATAAATTTTATCTGATAGAGCTACCAACTTTCACACGCTGTATAAATTGTATGTGATAGAGCTACAAACTTTCCCACACTGTATAAATAGTATGTGATAGAGTTACCAACTTTCCCACGCTGTATAAATTTTAGGTGATAGAGATACAAACTTTCCCACACTGTATAAATTGTATGTGATAGAGCTACAAACTTTCCCACACTGTATAAATAGTATGTGATAGAGGTACCAACTTTCCCACACTGTATAAATTGTCTGTGATAGAGCTACCATCTTTCCCACACTGTATAAATTGTACGTGATAGAGGTACCAACTTTCCCACACTGTATAAATTGTCTGTGATAGAGCTACCAACTATCCCACGCTGTTTAAATTGTACGTGATAGAGCTACCAACATTCCGACACTGTATAAATTGTATGTGATAGAGCTACCAACTTTCCCACACTGTATAAATTGTATGTGATAGAGCTACCAACTATCCCACACTGTATAAATTGTATGTGATAGAGGTACCAACTTACCCACACTGGATAAATTGTCTGTGATAGAGCTACCAACTATCCCACGCTGTTTAAATTGTACGTGATAGAGCTACCAACATTCCGACACTGTATAAATTGTATGCGATAGAGCTACCAACTTTCCCACACTTTATAAATTGTATGTGATGGACCTACCAACGTTCCCACCCTGTATAAATTGTACGTGATAGAGCTACCAACTTTCCCACGCTGTTTAAATTGTACATGATAGAGCTACCAACATTCTCACACTGTATAAATTGTACGTGATAGAGCTAACATCTTTCCCACGCTGTATAAATTTTACGTGATAGTGTTACCAACTTTCCCACACATTTTAAATTGTATGTGATAGAGCTACCAACATTCCCACACTGTATAAATTGAATGTGATAGAGCTACCAACTTTCCCACACTGTATAAATTTTACATGATAGAGGTGCCAACTTTCACACGCTGTATAGATTATATGTGATAGAACTATCAACTTTCCCACACAATATAAATTGTAGGTGCTAGAGCTACCAACTTTCCCACACTGTATAAATTGTATGTGATAGAGCTACAAACTTTCCCACACTGTATAAATAGGATTTCATAGAGTTACCAACTTTCCCAAGCTGTATAAATTTTATGTGATAGAGCTACAAACTTTCCCACACTGTATAAATAGTATGTGATAGAGTTACCAACTTCCCACACTGTAGAAATTGTATGTGATAGAGCTACAAAATTTCCCACACTGTATAAATTGTATGTGATAGAGCTACAAACTTTCCCACACTGTATAAATAGTATATGATAGAGTTACCAACTTTCCCACGCTGTATAAATTGTATGTGATAGAGCTACAAACTTTCCCACACTGTATAAATTGTATGTGATAGAGCTACAAATTTTCCCACACTATAAATTGTACGTGATAGAGTTACCAACTTTCCCACGCTGTATAAATTGTATGTGATAGAGCTACAAACTTTCCCACACTGTATAAATAGTATGTGATAGAGTTACCAACTTTCCCACGCTGTATAAATTGTATGTGATAGAGCTACAAACTTTCCCACACTGTATAAATAGTATGTGATAGAGTTACCAACTTTCCCACGCTGTATAAATTGTATGTGATAGAGCTACAACTTTCCCACACTGTATAAATTGAATGTGATAGAGCTACCAACTTTCCCACGCTGTATAAATTGTATGTGATAGAGCTACAAACTTTCCCACACTGTATAAATTGTATGTGACAGAGCTACAAACTTTCCCACACTGTATAAATTGTACGTGATAGAGTTACCAACTATCCAACGCTGTATAAATTGTATGTGATAGAGCTACAAACTTTCCCACACTGTATAAATAGTATGTGATAGAGTTACCAACTTTCCCACACTGTATAAATTGTACGTGATAGAGCTACCAACTTTCCCACACTGTATAAATTGTATGTGATAGAGCTACAAACTTTCCCACACTGTATAAATTGTACGTGATAGAGTTACCAACTTTCCCACGCTGTATAAATTGTATGTGATAGAGCTACAAACTTTCCCACACTGTATAAATAGTATGTGATAGAGTTACCAACTTTCCCACGCTGTATAAATTTTAGGTGATAGAGATACAAACTTTCCCACACTGTATAAATTGTATGTGATAGAGCTACAAACTTTCCCACACTGTATAAATAGTATGTGATAGAGGTACCAACTTTCCCACACTGTATAAATTGTCTGTGATAGAGCTACCAACTTTCCCACACTGTATAAATTGTACGTGATAGAGGTACCAACTTTCCCACACTGTATAAATTGTCTGTGATAGAGCTACCAACTATCCCACGCTGTTTAAATTGTACGTGATAGAGCTACCAACTTTCCGACACTGTATAAATTGTATGTGATAGAGCTACCAACTTTCCCACACTGTATAAATTGTATGTGATAGAGCTACCAACTTTCCCACACTGTATAAATTGTATGTGATAGAGGTACCAACTTACCCACACTGGATAAATTGTCTGTGATAGAGCTACCAACTATCCCACGCTGTTTAAATTGTACGTGATAGAGCTACCAACATTCCGACACTGTATAAATTGTATGCGATAGAGCTACCAACTTTCCCACACTTTATAAATTGTATGTGATGGACCTACCAACGTTCCCACCCTGTATAAATTGTACGTGATAGAGCTACCAACTTTCCCACGCTGTTTAAATTGTACATGATAGAGCTACCAACATTCTCGCACTGTATAAATTGTACGTGATAGAGCTAACATCTTTCCCACGCTGTATAAATTTTACGTGATAGTGTTACCAACTTTCCCACACATTTTAAATTGTATGTGATAGAGCTACCAACATTCCCACACTGTATAAATTGAATGTGATAGAGCTACCAACTTTCCCACACTGTATAAATTTTACATGATAGAGGTGCCAACTTTCACACGCTGTATAGATTATATGTGATAGAACTATCAACTTTCCCACACAATATAAATTGTAGGTGCTAGAGCTACCAACTTTCCCACACTGTATAAATTGTATGTGATAGAGCTACAAACTTTCCCACACTGTATAAATAGGATTTCATAGAGTTACCAACTTTCCCACGCTGTATAAATTTTATGTGATAGAGCTACAAACTTTCCCACACTGTATAAATAGTATGTGATAGAGTTACCAACTTCCCACACTGTAGAAATTGTATGTGATAGAGCTACAAACTTTCCCACACTGTATAAATTGTATGTGATAGAGCTACAAACTTTCCCACACTGTATAAATAGTATATGATAGAGTTACCAACTTTCCCACGCTGTATAAATTGTATGTGATAGAGCTACAAACTTTCCCACACTATATAAATTGTATGTGATAGAGCTACAAATTTTCCCACACTATAAATTGTACGTGATAGAGTTACCAACATTCCCACGCTGTATAAATTGTATGTGATAGAACTACAAACTTTCCCACACTGTATAAATAATATGTGATAGAGTTACCAACTTTCCCACGCTGTATAAATAGTATGTGATAGAGTTACCAACTTTCCCACGCTGTATAAATTGTATGTGATAGAGCTACAAACTTTCCCACACTGTATAAATTGTATGTGATAGAGCTACAAACTTTCCCACACTGTATAAATTGTACGTGATAGAGTTACCAACTATCCAACGCTGTATAAATTGTATGTGATAGAGCTACAAACTTTCCCACACTGTATAAATAGTATGTGATAGAGTTACCAACTTTCCCACACTGTATAAATTGTACGTGATAGAGCTACCAACTTTCCCACACTGTATAAATTGTATGTGATAGAGCTACAAACTTTCCCACACTGTATAAATTGTACGTGATAGAGTTACCAACTTTCCCACGCTGTATAAATTGTATGTGATAGAGCTACAAACTTTCCCACACTGTACAAATAGTATGTGATAGAGTTACCAACTTTCCCACACTGTATAAATTGTACGTGATAAAGCTACCAACTTTCCCACACTGTATAAATTGTATGTGATAGAGGTACCAACTTTCCCACACTGTATAAATTGTCTGTGATAGAGCTACCAACTATCCCACGCTGTTTAAATTGTATGTGATAGAGCTACCAACATTCCGACACTGTATAAATTGTATGCGATTGAGCTACCAACTTTCCCACACTTTATAAATTGTATGTGATGGACCTACCAACGTTCCCACCCTGTATAAATTGTACGTGATGGAGCTACCATTTTCCCACACTGTTTAAATTGTACGTGATAGAGCTACCAACTTTCCCACACTGTATTAATTGTACGTGATAGAGCTACCAACTTTTCAACACTGTATAAATTGTATGTGATAGAGCTACAAACTTTCCCACACTGTATAAATAGGATTTGATAGAGTTACCAACTTTCCCACGCTGTATAAATTTTATGTGATAGAGCTACAAACTTTCCCACACTGTATAAATAGTATGTGATAGAGTTACCAACTTTCCCACACTGTATAAATTGTATGTGATAGAGCTACAAACTTTCCCACACTGTATAAATTGTATGTGATAGAGCTACAAACTTTCCCACACTGTATAAATAGTATATGATAGAGTTACCAACTTTCCCACCCTGTATAAATTGTACGTGATAGAGCTACAAACTTTCCCACACTGTATAAATTGTATGTGATAGAGCTACAAACTTTCCCACACTATAAATTGTACGTGATAGAGTTACCAACTTTCCCACGCTGTATAAATTGTATGTGATAGAGCTACAAACTTTCCCACACTGTATAAATAGTATGTGATAGAGTTACCAACTTTCCCACGCTGTATAAATTGTATGTGATAGAGCTACAAACTTTCCCACACTGTATAAATAGTATGTGATAGAGTTACCAACTTTCCCACGCTGTATAAATTGTATGTGATAGAGCTACAAACTTTCCCACACTATATAAATAGTATGTGATAGAGTTACCAACTTTCCAACGCTGTATAAATTTTATGTGATAGAGATACAAACTTTCCCACACTGTATAAATTGTATGTGATAGAGCTACAAACTTTCCCACACTGTATAAATAGTATGTGATAGAGGTACCAACTTTCCCACACTGTATAAATTGTATGTGATAGAGCTACCAACTTTACCAAACTGTATAAATTGTATGTGATAGAGGTACCAACTATCCCACGCTGTTTAAATTGTACGTGATTTAGCTACGAACACTCCGACACTGTATAAATTGTATGCGATAGAGCTACCAACTTTCCCACACTTTATAAATTGTATGTGATGGACCTACCAACGTTCCCACCCTGTATAAATTGTACGTGATAGAGCTACCAACTTTCCCACACTTTATAAATTGTATGTGATGGACCTTCCAACGTTCCCACCCTGTATAAATTGTACGTGATAGAGCTACCAATTTTCCCACGCTGTTTAAATTGTACATGATAGAGCTACCAACATTCTCACACTGTATAAATTGAATGTGATAGAGCTGCCAACATTCCCACACTGTATAAATTGAATGTGATAGAGCTACCAACTTTCCCACACTGTATAAATTTTACGTGATAGAGCTGCCAACTTTCCCACACTGTATAAATTGTACGTGATAGAGCTACCAATTTTCACACGCTGTATAGATTGTACGTGATAGAGCTACCATCTTTCACACGCTGTATAGATTATATGTGATAGAGCTACCAACTTTCCCACACCATATAAATTTTATCTGATAGATCTACAAACTTTCACACGCTGTATAAATTGTATGTGATAGAGCTACAAACTTTCCCACACTGTATAAATAGTATGTGATAGAGTTACCAACTTTCCCACGCTGTATAAATTTTATGTGATAGAGATACAAACTTTCCCAAACTGCATAAATTGTATGCGATAGAGCTACAAACTTTCCCACACTGTATAAATAGTATGTGATAGAGGTACCAACTTTCCCACACTGTATAAATTGTCTGTGATAGAGCTACCAACTTTCCCACACTGTATAAATTGTATGTGATAGAGGTACCAACTTTCCCACACTGTATAAATTGTCTGTGATAGAGCTACCAACTATCCCACGCTGTTTAAATTGTACGTGATAGAGCTACCAACATTCCGACACTGTATAAATTGTATGTGATAGAGCTACCAACTTTCCCACACTGTTTAAATTGTATGTGATAGAGCTACCAACTTTCCCACACTGTATAAATTGTATGTGATAGAGGTACCAACTTTCCCACAATGTATAAATTGTCTGTGATAGAGCTACCAACTATCCCACGCTGTTTAAATTGTACGTGATAGAGCTACCAACATTCCGACACTGTATAAATTGTATGCGATAGAGCTACCAACTTTCCCACACTTTATAAATTGTATGTGATGGACCTACCAACGTTCTCACCCTGTATAAATTGTACGTGATGGAGCTACCATTTTCCCACTCTGTTTAAATTGTACGTGATAGAGCTACCAACTTTCCCACGCTGTTTAAATTGTACATGATAGAGCTACCAACATTCTCACACTGTATAAAATGGACGTGATAGAGCTAACAACTTTCCCACGCTGTATAAATTTTACGTGATAGTGTTACCAACTCTCCTACACATTTTAAATTGTATGTGATAGAGCTACCAACATTCCCACACTGTATAAATTGAATGTGATAGAGCTACCAACTTTCCCACACTGTATAAATTGTATGTGATAGAGCTACAAACTTTCCCACACTGTATAAATAGGATTTGATAGAGTTACCAACTTTCCCACGCTGTATAAATTTTATGTGATAGAGCTACAAACTTTCCCACACTGTATAAATAGTATGTGATAGAGTTACCAACTTTCCCACGCTGTATAAATTGTATGTGATAGAGCTACCAACTTTCCCAAACTGTATAAATTGTATGTGATAGAGCTACAAAATTTCCCACACTGTATAAATTGTATGTGATAGAGCTACAAACTTTCCCACACTGTATAAATAGGATGTGATAGACTTACCAACTTTCCCACGCTGTATAAATTGTATGTGATAGAGCTACCAACTTTCCCACACTGTATAAATTGTATGTGATAGAGCTACCAACTTTCCCACACTGTATAAATTGTATGTGATAGAGCTACAAACTTTCCCACACTGTATAAATAGGATTTGATAGAGTTACCAACTTTCCCACGCTGTATAAATTTTATGTGATAGAGCTACAAACTTTCCCACACTGTATAAATAGTATGTGATAGAGTTACCAAATTTCCCATACTGTATAAATTGTATGTGATAGAGCTACAAATTTTCCCACAATGTATAAATTGTATGTGATAGAGCTACAAACTTTCCCACGCTGTATAAATTGTATGTGATAGAGCTACAAACTTTCCCACACTGTATAAATTGTATGTGATAGAGCTACAAACTTTCCCACACTGTATAAATAGTATGTGATAGAGTTACCAACTTTCCCACACTGTATAAATTGTATGTGATAGAGCTACAAACTTTCCCACACTGTATAAATAGGATTTGATAGAGTTACCAACTTTCCCACGCTGTATAAATTTTATCAGAGAGCTACAAACTTTCCCACACTGTATAAATAGGATTTGATAGAGTTACAAACTTTCCCACACTGTATAAATTGTATGTGATAGAGCTACAAACTTTCCCACACTGTATAAATTGTATGTGATAGAGCTACAAACTTTCCCACACTGCATAAATAGTATGTGATAGAGTTACCAACTTTCCCACAATGTATAAATTGTATGTGATAGAGCTACAAACTTTCCCACACTGTATAAATTGTATGTGATAGAGTTACCAACTTTCCCACGCTGTATAAATTGTATGTGATAGAGCTACAAACTTTCCCACACTATATAAATAGTATGTGATAGAGCTACCAACTTTCCCACACTGTATAAATAGTATGTGATAGAGCTACAAACTTTCCCACACTGTATAAATTGTACGTGATAGAGCTACCAACTGTCCCACACTGTATAAATTGTACATGATAGAGCTATCAACTTTTCCACACTACATAAATTTTACGAGATAGAGCTACCAACTTTCCCACACTGTATAAATTGTACGTGATAGAGCTACCAACTTTCCCACACTGTATAAATTGTATGTGATAGAGCTACAAACTTTCCCACACTGTATAAATTGTCTGTGTTAGAGCTACCAATTATCCCACTCTGTTTAAATTGTACGTGATAGAGCTACCAACATTCCGACACTGTATAATTTGTATGTGATATAGCTACCAAATTTCCCACACTGTATAAATTGTATGTGATAGAGCTACCAACTTTCCCACACTGTATAAATAGTATGTGAAAGAGTTACCAACTTTCCAACGTTGTATACATTTTATGTGATAGAGCTACCAACTTTCCCACACTGTATAAATTGTACGTGATAGAGCTATCAACATTCCGACACTGTATAATTTGTATGTGATAGAGCTACCAACTTTCCCACACTGTATAAATTGTACGTGATAGAGCTACCAACGTTCCCACACTGTATAAATTGAACGTGATAGAGCTACCAACGTTCCCACACTGTATAAATTGAATGTGATAGAGCTACCAACTGTCCTACACTGTATAAATTCTACAAGATAGAGCTACGAACTGTCCCACACTGTATAAATTGTACGTGATAGAGCTACCAATTTTCACGCGCTGTATAGATTGTACGTGATAGAGCTACCATCTCTCACACGCTGTATAGATTATATGTGATAGAGCTACCAACTTTCCCACACCATATAAATTTTATCTGATAGAGCTACCAACTTTCACACGCTGTATAAATTGTATGTGATAGAGGTACCAACTTTCCCACACTGTATAAATTGTCTGTGATAGAGCTACCAACTATCCCACGCTGTTTACATTGTACGTGATAGAGCTATCAACATTCCGACACTGTATAAATTGTATGTGATAGAGCTACCAACTTTCCCACACTGTATAAATTGTATGTGATAGAGCTACCAACTTTCCCACACTGTATAAATTGTATGTGATAGAGGTACCAACTTTCCAACACTGTATAAATTGTCTGTGATAGAGCTACCAACTATCACACGCTGTTTAAATTGTACGTGATAGAGCTACCAACATTCCGACACTGTATAAATTGTATGCGATAGAGCTACCAACTTTCCCACACTTTATAAATTGTATGTGATGGACCTACCAACGTTCCCACCCTGTATAAATTGTACGTGATGGAGCTACCATTTTCCCACACTGTTTAAATAGGATTTGATAGAGTTACCAACTTTCCCACGCTGTATAAATTTTATGTGATAGAGCTACAAACTTTCCCACACTGTATAAATAGTATGTGATAGAGTTACCAACTTTCCCACACTGTATAAATTGTATGTGATAGAGCTACAAACTTTCCCACACTGTATAAATTGTATGTGATAGAGCTGCAAACTTTCCCACACTGTATAAATAGTATATGATAGAGTTACCAACTTTCCCACGCTGTATAAATTGTATGTGATAGAGCTACAAACTTTCCCACACTGTATAAATTGTATGTGATAGAGTTACAAACTTTCCCACACTATAAATTGTACGTGATAGAGTTACCAACTTTCCCACGCTGTATAAATTGTATGTGATAGAGCTACAAACTTTCCCACACTGTATAAATAGGATGTGATAGACTTACCAACTTTCCCACGCTGTATAAATTGTATGTGATAGAGCTACCAACTTTCCCACACTGTATAAATTGTATGTGATAGAGCTACCAACTTTCCCACACTGTATAAATTGTATGTGATAGAGCTACAAACTTTCCCACACTGTATAAATAGGATTTGATAGAGTTACCAACTTTCCCACGCTGTATAAATTTTATGTGATAGAGCTACAAACTTTCCCACACTGTATAAATAGTATGTGATAGAGTTACCAACTTTCCCACACTGTATAAATTGTATGTGATAGAGCTACAAATTTTCCCACAATGTATAAATTGTATGTGATAGAGCTACAAACTTTCCCACGCTGTATAAATTGTATGTGATAGAGCTACAAACTTTCCCACACTGTATAAATTGTATGTGATAGAGCTACAAACTTTCCCACACTGTATAAATAGTATGTGATAGAGTTACCAACTTTCCCACACTGTATAAATTGTATGTGATAGAGCTACAAACTTTCCCACACTGTATAAATAGGATTTGATAGAGTTACCAACTTTCCCACGCTGTATAAATTTTATCAGAGAGCTACAAACTTTCCCACACTGTATAAATAGGATTTGATAGAGTTACCAACTTTCCCACACTGTATAAATTGTATGTGATAGAGCTACAAACTTTCCCACACTGTATAAATTGTATGTGATAGAGCTACAAACTTTCCCACACTGCATAAATAGTATGTGATAGAGTTACCAACTTTCCCACAATGTATAAATTGTTTGTGATAGAGCTACAAACTTTCCCACACTGTATAAATTGTATGTGATAGAGTTACCAACTTTCCCACGCTGTATAAATTGTATGTGATAGAGCTACAAACTTTCCCACACTATATAAATAGTATGTGATAGAGCTACCAACTTTCCCACACTGTATAAATTGTATGTGATAGAGTTACCAACTTTCCCACGCTGTATAAATTGTATGTGATAGAGCTACAAACTTTCCCACACTATATAAATAGTATGTGATAGAGCTACCAACTTTCCCACACTGTATAAATTGTATGTGATAGAGCTACAAACTTTCCCACACTGTATAAATTGTACGTGATAGAGCTACCAACTGTCCCACACTGTATAAATTGTACATGATAGAGCTATCAACTTTTCCACACTACATAAATTTTACGAGATAGAGCTACCAACTTTCCCACACTGTATAAATTGTACGTGATAGAGCTACCAACTTTCCCACACTGTATAAATTGTATGTGATAGAGCTACAAACTTTCCCACACTGTATAAATTGTCTGTGGTAGAGCTACCAATTATCCCACTCTGTTTAAATTGTACGTGATAGAGCTACCAACATTCCGACACTGTATAATTTGTATGTGATATAGCTACCAAATTTCCCACACTGTATAAATTGTATGTGATAGTGCTACCAACGTTCCCACACTGTATAAATAGTATGTGAAAGAGTTACCAACTTCCAACGCTGTATAAATTTTAAGTGATAGAGCTACCAACTTTCCCACACTGTATAAATAGTATGTGAAAGAGTTACCAACTTTCCAACGTTGTATACATTTTATGTGATAGAGCTACCAACTTTCCCACACTGTATAAATTGTACGTGATAGAGCTATCAACATTCCGACACTGTATAATTTGTATGTGATAGAGCTACCAACTTTCCCACACTGTATAAATTGTACGTGATAGAGCTACCAACGTTCCCACACTGTATAAATTGAACGTGATAGAGCTACTAACGTTCCCACACTGTATAAATTGAATGTGATAGAGCTACCAACTGTCCTACACTGTATAAATTCTACAAGATAGAGCTACGAACTGTCCCACACTGTATAAATTGTACGTGATAGAGCTACCAATTTTCACGCGCTGTATAGATTGTACGTGATAGAGCTACCATCTTTCACACGCTGTATAGATTATATGTGATAGAGCTACCAACTTTCCCACACCATATAAATTTTATCTGATAGAGCTACCAACTTTCACACGCTGTATAAATTGTATGTGATAGAGGTACCAACTTTCCCACACTGTATAAATTGTCTGTGATAGAGCTACCAACTATCCCACGCTGTTTAAATTGTACGTGATAGAGCTATCAACATTCCGACACTGTATAAATTGTATGTGATAGAGCTACCAACTTTCCCACACTGTATAAATTGTATGTGATAGAGCTACCAACTTTCCCACACTGTATAAATTGTATGTGATAGAGGTACCAACTTTCCAACACTGTATAAATTGTCTGTGATAGAGCTACCAACTATCACACGCTGTTTAAATTGTACGTGATAGAGCTACCAACATTCCGACACTGTATAAATTGTATGCGATAGAGCTACCAACTTTCCCACACTTTATAAATTGTATGTGATGGACCTACCAACGTTCCCACCCTGTATAAATTGTACGTGATGGAGCTACCATTTTCCCACACTGTTTAAATAGGATTTGATAGAGTTACCAACTTTCCCACGCTGTATAAATTGTATGTGATAGAGCTACAAACTTTCCCACACTGTATAAATTGTATGTGATAGAGTTACAAACTTTCCCACACTATAAATTGTACGTGATAGAGTTACCAACTTTCCCACGCTGTATAAATTGTATGTGATAGAGCTACAAACTTTCCCACACTGTATAAATAGTATGTGATAGAGTTACCAACTTTTCCACGCTGTATAAATTGTATGTGGTAGAGCTACAAACTTTCCCACACTGTATAAATAGTATGTGATAGAGTTACCAACTTTCCCACGCTGTATAAATTGTATGTGATAGAGCTACAAACTTTCCCACACTGTATAAATAGTATGTGATAGAGTTACCAACTTTCCCACGCTGTATAAATTTTATGTGATAGAGATACAAACTTTCCCACACTGTATAAATTGTATGTGATAGAGCTACAAACTTTCCCACACTGTATAAATAGTATGTGATAGAGGTACCAACTTTCCCACACTGTATAAATTGTATGTGATAGAGCTACCAACTTTACCAAACTGTATAAATTGTATGTGATAGAGCTAACAACTTTCCCACACTGTATAAATTGTATGTGATAGAGCTACCAACTTTACCAAACTGTATAAATTGTATGTGATAGAGGTACCAACTATCCCACGCTGTTTAAATTGTACGTGATTTAGCTACGAACATTCCGACACTGTATAAATTGTATGCGATAGAGCTACCAACTTTCCCACACTTTATAAATTGTATGTGATGGACCTACCAACGTTCCCACCCTGTATAAATTGTACGTGATAGAGCTACCAACTTTCCCACACTTTATAAATTGTATGTGATGGACCTACCAACGTTCCCACCCTGTATAAATTGTACGTGATAGAGCTACCAATTTTCCCACACTGTTTAAATTGTACGTGATAGAGCTACCAACTTTCCAACACTGTATAAATTGTCTGTGATAGAGCTACCAACTTTCCCACGCTGTTTAAATTGTACATGATAGAGCTACCAACATTCTCACACTGTATAAATTGAATGTGATAGAGCTACCAACATTCCCACACTGTATAAATTGAATGTGATAGAGCTACCAACTTTCCCACACTGTATAAATTTTACGTGATAGAGCTGCCAACTTTCCCACACTGTATAAATTGTACGTGATAGAGCTACCAATTTTCACACGCTGTATAGATTGTACGTGATAGAGCTACCATCTTTCACACGCTGTATAGATTATATGTGATGGAGCTACCAACTTTCCCACACCATATAAGTTTTATCTGATAGAGCTACCAACTTTCACACGCTGTATAAATTGTATGTGATAGAGCTACAAACTTTCCCACACTGTATAAATAGTATGTGATAGAGTTACCAACTTTCCCACGCTGTATAAATTTTATGTGATAGAGATACAAACTTTCCCAAACTGTATAAATTGTATGTGATAGAGCTACAAACTTTCCCACACTGTATAAATAGTATGTGATAGAGGTACCAACTTTCCCACACTGTATAAATTGTCTGTGATAGAGCTACCAACTTTCCCACACTGTATAAATTGTATGTGATAGAGGTACCAACTTTCCCACACTGTATAAATTGTCTGTGATAGAGCTACCAACTATCCCACGCTGTTTAAATTGTACGTGATAGAGCTACCAACATTCCGACACTGTATAAATTGTATGTGATAGAGCTACCAACTTTCCCACACTGTTTAAATTGTATGTGATAGAGCTACCAACTTTCCCACACTGTATAATTTGTATGTGATAGAGGTACCAACTTTCCCACACTGTACAAATTGTCTGTGATAGAGCTACCAACTATCCCACGCTGTTTAAATTGTACGTGATGGAGCTACCAACATTCCGACACTGTATAAATTGTATGCGATAGAGCTACCAACTTTCCCACACTGTATAATTTGTATGTGATAGAGCTACAAACTTTCCCACACTGTATAAATAGGATTTGATAGAGTTACCAACTTTCCCACGCTGTATAAATTTTATGTGATAGAGCTACAAACTTTCCCACACTGTATAAATAGTATGTGATAGAGTTACCAACTTTCCCACACTGTATAAATTGTATGTGATAGAGCTACAAACTTTCCCACAATGTATAAATTGTATGTGATAGAGCTACAAACTTTCCCACGCTGTATAAATTGTATGTGATAGAGCTACAAACTTTCCCACACTGTATAAATTGTATGTGATAGAGCTACAAACTTTCCCACACTGTATAAATAGTATGTGATAGAGTTACCAACTTTCCCACACTGTATAAATTGTATGTGATAGAGCTACAAACTTTCCCACACTGTATAAATAGGATTTGATAGAGTTACCAACTTTCCCACGCTGTATAAATTTTATCTGAGAGAGCTACAAACTTTCCCACACTGTATAAATAGGATTTGATAGAGTTACCAACTTTCCCACACTGTATAAATTGTATGTGATAGAGCTACAAACTTTCCCACACTGTATAAATTGTATGTGATAGAGCTACAAACTTTCCCACACTGTATAAATTGTATGTGATAGAGCTACAAACTTTCCCACACTGCATAAATAGTATGTGATAGAGTTACCAACTTTCCCACAATGTATAAATTGTATGTGATAGAGCTAAAAACTTTCCCACACTGTATAAATTGTATGTGATAGAGTTACCAACTTTCCCACACTATATAAATAGTATGTGATAGAGCTACCAACTTTCCCACACTGTACAAATTGTCTGTGATAGAGCTACCAACTATCCCACGCTGTTTAAATTGTACGTGATGGAGCTACCAACATTCCGACACTGTATAAATTGTATGCGATAGAGCTACCAACTTTCCCACACTTTATAAATTGTATGTGATGGACCTACCAACGTTCCCACCCTGTATAAATTGTACGTGATGGAGCTACCACTTTCCCACACTGTTTAAATTGCACGTGATAGAGCTACCAACTTTCCCACGCTGTTTAAATTGTACATGATAGAGCTACCAACATTCTCACACTGTATAAAGTGGACGTGATAGAGCTAACAACTTTCCCACGCTGTATAAATTTTACGTGATAGTGTTACCAACTCTCCTACACATTTTAAATTGTATGTCATAGAGCTACCAACATTCCCACACTGTATAAATTGAATGTGATAGAGCTACCAACTTTCCCACACTGTATAAATTTTACGTGATAGAGCTGCCAACTTTCACACGCTGTATAGATTATATGTGATAGAACTACCAACTTTCCCACACAATAAAAATTGTAGGTGATAGAGCTACCAACTTTCACACGCTGTATAAATTGTATGTGATAGAGCTACAAACTTTCCTACACTATATAAATAGGATGTGATAGACTTACCAACTTTCCCACGCTGTATAAATTTTATGTGATAGAGCTACAAACTTTCCCACACTGTATAAATAGTATGTGATAGAGTTACAACCTTTCCCACACTGTAGAAATTGTATGTGATAGAGCTACAAACTTTCCCACGCTGTATAAATTGTATGTGATAGAGCTACAAACTTTCCCACACTGTATAAATTGTATGTGATAGAGCTACAAACTTTCCCACACTGTATAAATAGTATGTGATAGAGTTACCAACTTTCCCACACTGTATAAATTGTATGTGATAGAGCTACAAACTTTCCCACACTGTATAAATAGGATTTGATAGAGTTACCAACTTTCCCACGCTGTATAAATTTTATGTGAGAGAGCTACAAACTTTCCCACAATGTATAAATAGGATTTGATAGAGTTACCAACTTTCGCACACTGTATAAATTGTATGTGATAGAGCTACAAACTTTCCCACACTGTATAAATTGTATGTGATAGAGCTACAAACTTTCCCACACTGTATAAATTGTATGTGATAGAGCTACAAACTTTCCCATACTGTATAAATAGTATGTGATAGAGTTACCAACTTTCCCAAACTGTATAAATTGTACGTGATAGAGCTACCAACTTTCCCACACTGTATAAATTGTATGTGATAGAGCTACAAACTTTCCCACACTGTATAAATTGTCTGTGGTAGAGCTACCAATTATCCCACTCTGTTTAAATTGTACGTGATAGAGCTACCAACATTCCGACACTGTATAATTTGTATGTGATATAGCTACCAAATTTCCCACACTGTATAAATTGTATGTGATAGTGCTACCAACGTTCCCACACTGTATAAATAGTATGTGAAAGAGTTACCAACTTCCAACGCTGTATAAATTTTATGTGATAGAGCTACCAACTTTCCCACACTGTATAAATTGTCTGTGGTAGAGCTACAAATTATCCCACGCTTTTAAATTGTACGTGATAGAGCTACCAACATTCCGACACTGTATAATTTGTATGTGATAGAGCTACCAAATTTCACACACTGTATAAATTGTATGTGATAGTGCTACCAACGTTCCCACACTGTATAAATTGTACGTGATAGAGCTACCAACATTCCGACACTGTATAAATTGTATGTGATAGAGCTACCAACTTTCCCACACTGTTTAAATTGTATGTGATAGAGCTACCAACTTTCCCACACTGTATAAATTGTATGTGATAGAGCTACCAACTTTCCCACACTGTACAAATTGTCTGTGATAGAGCTACCAACTATCCCACGCTGTTTAAATTGTACGTGATGGAGCTACCAACATTCCGACACTGTATAAATTGTATGCGATAGAGCTACCAACTTTCCCACACTGTATAAATTGTATATGATAGAGCTACAAACTTTCCCACGCTGTATAAATTTTATGTGATAGAGCTACAAACTTTCCCACACTGTATAAATAGTATGTGATAGAGTTACCAACTTTCCCACACTGTATAAATTGTATGTGATAGAGCTACAAACTTTCCCACAATGTATAAATTGTATGTGATAGAGCTACAAACTTTCCCACGCTGTATAAATTGTATGTGATAGAGCTACAAACTTTCCCACACTGTATAAATTGTATGTGATAGAGCTACAAACTTTCCCACACTGTATAAATAGTATGTGATAGAGTTACCAACTTTCCCACACTGTATAAATTGTATGTGATAGAGCTACAAACTTTCCCACACTGTATAAATAGGATTTGATAGAGTTACCAACTTTCCCACGCTGTATAAATTTTATCTGAGAGAGCTACAAACTTTCCCACACTGTATAAATAGGATTTGATAGAGTTACCAACTTTCCCACACTGTATAAATTGTATGTGATAGAGCTACAAACTTTCCCACACTGTATAAATTGTATGTGATAGAGCTACAAACTTTCCCACACTGTATAAATTGTATGTGATAGAGCTACAAACTTTCCCACACTGCATAAATAGTATGTGATAGAGTTACCAACTTTCCCACAATGTATAAATTGTATGTGATAGAGCTACAAACTTTCCCACACTGTATAAATTGTATGTGATAGAGTTACCAACTTTCCCACGCTGTATAAATTGTATGTGATAGAGCTACAAACTTTCCCACACTATATAAATAGTATGTGATAGAGCTACCAACTTTCCCACACTGTATAAATAGTATGTGATAGATCTACAAATTTCCCACACTGTATAAATTGTACGTGATAGAGCTACCAACTGTCCCACACTGTATAAATTGTACATGATAGAGCTATCAACTTTTCCACACTACATAAATTTTACGAGATAGAGCTACCAACTTTCCCACACTGTATAAATTGTACGTGATAGAGCTACCAACTTTCCCACACTGTATAAATTGTATGTGATAGAGCTACAAACTTTCCCACACTGTATAAATTGTCTGTGGTAGAGCTACCAATTATCCCACTCTGTTTAAATTGTACGTGATAGAGCTACCAACATTCCGACACTGTATAATTTGTATGTGATATAGCTACCAAATTTCCCACACTGTATAAATTGTATGTGATAGTGCTACCAACGTTCCCACACTATATAAATAGTATGTGAAAGAGTTACCAACTTCCAACGCTGTATAAATTTTATGTGATAGAGCTACCAACTTTCCCACACTGTATAAATTGTATGTGATAGAGCTACAAACTTTCCCACACTGTATAAATTGTCTGTGGTAGAGCTACAAATTATCCCACGCTTTTAAATTGTACGTGATAGAGCTACCAACATTCCGACACTGTATAATTTGTATGTGATAGAGCTACCAAATTTCACACACTGTATAAATTCTACGTGATAGAGCTACCAACTTTCCCACACTGTATAAATTGTACGTGATAGAGCTATCAACATTCCGACACTGTATAATTTGTATGTGATAGAGCTACCAACTTTCCCACACTGTATAAATTGTACGTGATAGAGCTACCAACGTTCCCACACTGTATAAATTGAACGTGATAGAGCTACCAATGTTCCCACACTGTATAAATTGAATGTGATAGAGCTACCAACTGTCCTACACTGTATAAATTCTACAAGATAGAGCTACGAACTGTCCCACACTGTATAAATTGTACGTGATAGAGCTACCAATTTTCACACGCTGTATAGATTGTACGTGATAGAGCTACCATCTTTCACACGCTGTATAGATTATATGTGATAGAGCTACCAACTTTCCCACACCATATAAATTTTATCTGATAGAGCTACCAACTTTCACACGCTGTATAAATTGTATGTGATAGAGGTACCAACTTTCCCACACTGTATAAATTGTCTGTGATAGAGCTACCAACTATCCCACGCTGTTTAAATTGTACGTGATAGAGCTATCAACATTCCGACACTGTATAAATTGTATGTGATAGAGCTACCAACTTTCCCACACTGTATAAATTGTATGTGATAGAGCTACCAACTTACCCACACTGTATAAATTGTATGTGATAGAGGTACCAACTTTCCAACACTGTATAAATTGTCTGTGATAGAGCTACCAACTATCCCACGCTGTTTAAATTGTACGTGATAGAGCTACCAACATTCCGACACTGTATAAAATGTATGCGATAGAGCTACCAACTTTCCCACACTTTATAAATTGTATGTGATGGACCTACCAACGTTCCCACCCTGTATAAATTGTACGTGATGGAGCTACCATTTTCCCACACTGTTTAAATAGGATTTGATAGAGTTACCAACTTTCCCACGCTGTATAAATTTTATGTGATAGAGCTACAAACTTTCCCACACTGTATAAATAGTATGTGATAGAGTTACCAACTTTCCCACACTGTATAAATTGTATGTGATAGAGCTACAAACTTTCCCACACTGTATAAATTGTATGTGATAGAGCTACAAACTTTCCCACACTGTATAAATAGTATATGATAGAGTTACCAACTTTCCCACGCTGTATAAATTGTATGTGATAGAGCTACAAACTTTCCCACACTGTATAAATTGTATGTGATAGAGCTACAAACTTTCCCACACTATAAATTGTACGTGATAGAGTTACCAACTTTCCCACGCTGTATAAATTGTATGTGATAGAGCTACAAACTTTCCCACACTGTATAAATAGTATGTGATAGAGTTACCAACTTTCCCATGCTGTATAAATTGTATGTGATAGAGCTACAAACTTTCCCACACTGTATAAATAGTATGTGATAGAGTTACCAACTTTCCCACGCTGTATAAATTGTATGTGATAGAGCTACAAACTTTCCCACACTGTATAAATAGTATGTGATAGAGTTACCAACTTTCCCACGCTGTATAAATTTTATGTGATAGAGATACAAACTTTCCCACACTGTATAAATTGTATGTGATAGAGCTACAAACTTTCCCACACTGTATAAATAGTATGTGATAGAGGTACCAACTTTCCCACACTGTATAAATTGTATGTGATAGAGCTACCAACATTACCAAACTGTATAAATTGTATGTGATAGAGCTAACAACTTTCCCACACTGTATAAATTGTATGTGATAGAGCTACCAACTTTACCAAACTGTATAAATTGTATGTGATAGAGGTACCAACTATCCCACGCTGTTTAAATTGTACGTGATTTAGCTACGAACATTCCGACACTGTATAAATTGTATGCGATAGAGCTACCAACTTTCCCACACTTTATAAATTGTATGTGATGGACCTACCTACGTTCCCACCATGTATAAATTGTACGTGATAGAGCTACCAACTTTTCCACACTTTATAAATTGTATGTGATGGACCTACCATCGTTCCCACCCTGTATAAATTGTACGTGATAGAGCTACCAATTTTCCCACACTGTTTAAATTGTACGTGATAGAGCTACCAACTTTCCAACACTGTATAAATTGTCTGTGATGGAGCTACCAACTTTCCCACGCTGTTTAAATTGTACATGATAGAGCTACCAACATCCTCACACTGTATAAATTGAATGTGATAGAGCTACCAAATTTCCCACACTGTATAAATTTTACGTGATAGAGCTGCCAACTTTCCCACACTGTATAAATTGTACGTGATAGAGCTACCAATTTTCACACGCTGTATAGATTGTACGTGATAGAGCTACCATCTTTCACACGCTGTATAGATTATATGTGATAGAGCTACCAACTTTCCCACACCATATAAATTTTATCTGATAGAGCTACCAACTTTCACACGCTGTATAAATTGTATGTGATAGAGCTACAAACTTTCCCACACTGTATAAATAGTATGTGATAGAGTTACCAACTTTCCCACGCTGTATAAATTTTATGTGATAGAGATACAAACTTTCCCAAACTGTATAAATTGTATGTGATAGAGCTACAAACTTTCCCACACTGTATAAATAGTATGTGATAGAGGTACCAACTTTCCCACACTGTATAAATTGTCTGTGATAGAGCTACCAACTTTCCCACACTGTATAAATTGTATGTGATAGAGGTACCAACTTTCCCACACTGTATAAATTGTCTGTGATAGAGCTACCAACTATCCCACGCTGTTTAAATTGTACGTGATAGAGCTACCAACATTCCGACACTGTATAAATTGTATGTGATAGAGCTACCAACTTTCCCACACTGTTTAAATTGTATGTGATAGAGCTACCAACTTTCCCACACTGTATAAATTGTATGTGATAGAGCTACCAACTTTCCCACACTGTACAAATTGTCTGTGATAGAGCTACCAACTATCCCACGCTGTTTAAATTGTACGTGATGGAGCTACCAACATTCCGACACTGTATAAATTGTATGCGATAGAGCTACCAACTTTCCCACACTGTATAAATTGTATGTGATAGAGCTACAAACTTTCCCACACTGTATAAATAGGATTTGATAGAGTTACCAACTTTCCCACGCTGTATAAATTTTATGTGATAGAGCTACAAACTTTCCCACACTGTATAAATAGTATGTGATAGAGTTACCAACTTTCCCACACTGTATAAATTGTATGTGATAGAGCTACAAACTTTCCCACAATGTATAAATTGTATGTGATAGAGCTACAAACTTTCCCACGCTGTATAAATTGTATGTGATAGAGCTACAAACTTTCCCACACTGTATAAATTGTATGTGATAGAGCTACAAACTTTCCCACACTGTATAAATAGTATGTGATAGAGTTACCAACTTTCCCACACTGTATAAATTGTATGTGATAGAGCTACAAACTTTCCCACACTGTATAAATAGGATTTGATAGAGTTACCAACTTTCCCACGCTGTATAAATTTTATCTGAGAGAGCTACAAACTTTCCCACACTGTATAAATAGGATTTGATAGAGTTACCAACTTTCCCACACTGTATAAATTGTATGTGATAGAGTTACCAACTTTCCCACACTGTATAAATTGTATGTGATAGAGCTACAAATTTTCCCACAATGTATAAATTGTATGTGATAGAGCTACAAACTTTCCCACGCTGTATAAATTGTATGTGATAGAGCTACAAACTTTCCCACACTGTATAAATTGTATGTGATAGAGCTACAAACTTTCCCACACTGTATAAATAGTATGTGATAGAGTTACCAACTTTCCCACACTGTATAAATTGTATGTGATAGAGCTACAAACTTTCCCACACTGTATAAATAGGATTTGATAGAGTTACCAACTTTCCCACGCTGTATAAATTTTATCAGAGAGCTACAAACTTTCCCACACTGTATAAATAGGATTTGATAGAGTTACCAACTTTCCCACACTGTATAAATTGTATGTGATAGAGCTACAAACTTTCCCACACTGTATAAATTGTATGTGATAGAGCTACAAACTTTCCCACACTGCATAAATAGTATGTGATAGAGTTACCAACTTTCCCACAATGTATAAATTGTATGTGATAGAGCTACAAACTTTCCCACACTGTATAAATTGTATGTGATAGAGTTACCAACTTTCCCACGCTGTATAAATTGTATGTGATAGAGCTACAAACTTTCCCACACTATATAAATAGTATGTGATAGAGCTACCAACTTTCCCACACTGTATAAATAGTATGTGATAGAGCTACAAACTTTCCCACACTGTATAAATTGTACGTGATAGAGCTACCAACTGTCCCACACTGTATAAATTGTACATGATAGAGCTATCAACTTTTCCACACTACATAAATTTTACGAGATAGAGCTACCAACTTTCCCACACTGTATAAATTGTACGTGATAGAGCTACCAACTTTCCCACACTGTATAAATTGTATGTGATAGAGCTACAAACTTTCCCACACTGTATAAATTGTCTGTGGTAGAGCTACCAATTATCCCACTCTGTTTAAATTGTACGTGATAGAGCTACCAACATTCCGACACTGTATAATTTGTATGTGATATAGCTACCAAATTTCCCACACTGTATAAATTGTATGTGATAGTGCTACCAACGTTCCCACACTGTATAAATAGTATGTGAAAGAGTTACCAACTTCCAACGCTGTATAAATTTTAAGTGATAGAGCTACCAACTTTCCCACACTGTATAAATAGTATGTGAAAGAGTTACCAACTTTCCAACGTTGTATACATTTTATGTGATAGAGCTACCAACTTTCCCACACTGTATAAATTGTACGTGATAGAGCTATCAACATTCCGACACTGTATAATTTGTATGTGATAGAGCTACCAACTTTCCCACACTGTATAAATTGTACGTGATAGAGCTACCAACGTTCCCACACTGTATAAATTGAACGTGATAGAGCTACTAACGTTCCCACACTGTATAAATTGAATGTGATAGAGCTACCAACTGTCCTACACTGTATGAATTCTACAAGATAGAGCTACGAACTGTCCCACACTGTATAAATTGTACGTGATAGAGCTACCAATTTTCACGCGCTGTATAGATTGTACGTGATAGAGCTACCATCTTTCACACGCTGTATAGATTATATGTGATAGAGCTACCAACTTTCCCACACCATATAAATTTTATCTGATCGAGCTACCAACTTTCACACGCTGTATAAATTGTATGTGATAGAGGTACCAACTTTCCCACACTGTATAAATTGTCTGTGATAGAGCTACCAACTATCCCACGCTGTTTAAATTGTACGTGATAGAGCTATCAACATTCCGACACTGTATAAATTGTATGTGATAGAGCTACCAACTTTCCCACACTGTATAAATTGTATGTGATAGAGCTACCAACTTTCCCACACTGTATAAATTGTATGTGATAGAGGTACCAACTTTCCAACACTGTATAAATTGTCTGTGATAGAGCTACCAACTATCACACGCTGTTTAAATTGTACGTGATAGAGCTACCAACATTCCGACACTGTATAAATTGTATGCGATAGAGCTACCAACTTTCCCACACTTTATAAATTGTATGTGATGGACCTACCAACGTTCCCACCCTGTATAAATTGTACGTGATGGAGCTACCATTTTCCCACACTGTTTAAATAGGATTTGATAGAGTTACCAACTTTCCCACGCTGTATAAATTTCATGTGATAGAGCTACAAACTTTCCCACACTGTATAAATAGTATGTGATAGAGTTACCAACTTTCCCACACTGTATAAATTGTATGTGATAGAGCTACAAACTTTCCCACACTGTATAAATTGTATGTGATAGAGCTGCAAACTTTCCCACACTGTATAAATAGTATATGATAGAGTTACCAACTTTCCCACGCTGTATAAATTGTATGTGATAGAGCTACAAACTTTCCCACACTGTATAAATTGTATGTGATAGAGTTACAAACTTTCCCACACTATAAATTGTACGTGATAGAGTTACCAACTTTCCCACGCTGTATAAATTGTATGTGATAGAGCTACAAACTTTCCCACACTGTATAAATAGTATGTGATAGAGTTACCAACTTTTCCACGCTGTATAAATTGTATGTGGTAGAGCTACAAACTTTCCCACACTGTATAAATAGTATGTGATAGAGTTACCAACTTTCCCACGCTGTATAAATTGTATGTGATAGAGCTACAAACTTTCCCACACTGTATAAATAGTATGTGATAGAGTTACCAACTTTCCCACGCTGTATAAATTTTATGTGATAGAGATACAAACTTTCCCACACTGTATAAATTGTATGTGATAGAGCTACAAACTTTCCCACACTGTATAAATAGTATGTGATAGAGGTACCAACTTTCCCACACTGTATAAATTGTATGTGATAGAGCTACCAACTTTACCAAACTGTATAAATTGTATGTGATAGAGCTAACAACTTTCCCACACTGTATAAATTGTATGTGATAGAGCTACCAACTTTACCAAACTGTATAAATTGTATGTGATAGAGGTACCAACTATCCCACGCTGTTTAAATTGTACGTGATTTAGCTACGAACATTCCGACACTGTATAAATTGTATGCGATAGAGCTACCAACTTTCCCACACTTTATAAATTGTATGTGATGGACCTACCAACGTTCCCACCCTGTATAAATTGTACGTGATAGAGCTACCAACTTTCCCACACTTTATAAATTGTATGTGATGGACCTACCAACGTTCCCACCCTGTATAAATTGTACGTGATAGAGCTACCAATTTTCCCACACTGTTTAAATTGTACGTGATAGAGCTACCAACTTTCCAACACTGTATAAATTGTCTGTGATAGAGCTACCAACTTTCCCACGCTGTTTAAATTGTACATGATAGAGCTACCAACATTCTCACACTGTATAAATTGAATGTGATAGAGCTACCAACATTCCCACACTGTATAAATTGAATGTGATAGAGCTACCAACTTTCCCACACTGTATAAATTTTACGTGATAGAGCTGCCAACTTTCCCACACTGTATAAATTGTACGTGATAGAGCTACCAATTTTCACACGCTGTATAGATTGTACGTGATAGAGCTACCATCTTTCACACGCTGTATAGATTATATGTGATGGAGCTACCAACTTTCCCACACCATATAAATTTTATCTGATAGAGCTACCAACTTTCACACGCTGTATAAATTGTATGTGATAGAGCTACAAACTTTCCCACACTGTATAAATAGTATGTGATAGAGTTACCAACTTTCCCACGCTGTATAAATTTTATGTGATAGAGATACAAACTTTCCCAAACTGTATAAATTGTATGTGATAGAGCTACAAACTTTCCCACACTGTATAAATAGTATGTGATAGAGGTACCAACTTTCCCACACTGTATAAATTGTCTGTGATAGAGCTACCAACTTTCCCACACTGTATAAATTGTATGTGATAGAGGTACCAACTTTCCCACACTGTATAAATTGTCTGTGATAGAGCTACCAACTATCCCACGCTGTTTAAATTGTACGTGATAGAGCTACCAACATTCCGACACTGTATAAATTGTATGTGATAGAGCTACCAACTTTCCCACACTGTTTAAATTGTATGTGATAGAGCTACCAACTTTCCCACTCTGTATAATTTGTATGTGATAGAGGTACCAACTTTCCCACACTGTACAAATTGTCTGTGATAGAGCTACCAACTATCCCACGCTGTTTAAATTGTACGTGATGGAGCTACCAACATTCCGACACTGTATAAATTGTATGCGATAGAGCTACCAACTTTCCCACACTGTATAATTTGTATGTGATAGAGCTACAAACTTTCCCACACTGTATAAATAGGATTTGATAGAGTTACCAACTTTCCCACGCTGTATAAATTTTATGTGATAGAGCTACAAACTTTCCCACACTGTATAAATAGTATGTGATAGAGTTACCAACTTTCCCACACTGTATAAATTGTATGTGATAGAGCTACAAACTTTCCCACAATGTATAAATTGTATGTGATAGAGCTACAAACTTTCCCACGCTGTATAAATTGTATGTGATAGAGCTACAAACTTTCCCACACTGTATAAATTGTATGTGATAGAGCTACAAACTTTCCCACACTGTATAAATAGTATGTGATAGAGTTACCAACTTTCCCACACTGTATAAATTGTATGTGA
This sequence comes from Narcine bancroftii, assembly GCF_036971445.1. Classification (NCBI taxonomy): domain Eukaryota; kingdom Metazoa; phylum Chordata; class Chondrichthyes; order Torpediniformes; family Narcinidae; genus Narcine; species Narcine bancroftii. The sequence continues at coordinate 374,107,144 of NC_091470.1, forward strand.
TAGAGCTACAAACTTTCCCACACTGTATAAATAGGATTTGATAGAGTTACCAACTTTCCCACGCTGTATAAATTTTATCTGAGAGAGCTACAAACTTTCCCACACTGTATAAATAGGATTTGATAGAGTTACCAACTTTCCCACACTGTATAAATTGTATGTGATAGAGCTACAAACTTTCCCACACTGTATAAATTGTATGTGATAGAGCTACAAACTTTCCCACACTGTATAAATTGTATGTGATAGAGCTACAAACTTTCCCACACTGCATAAATAGTATGTGATAGAGTTACCAACTTTCCCACAATGTATAAATTGTATGTGATAGAGCTAAAAACTTTCCCACACTGTATAAATTGTATGTGATAGAGTTACCAACTTTCCCACACTATATAAATAGTATGTGATAGAGCTACCAACTTTCCCACACTGTACAAATTGTCTGTGATAGAGCTACCAACTATCCCACGCTGTTTAAATTGTACGTGATGGAGCTACCAACATTCCGACACTGTATAAATTGTATGCGATAGAGCTACCAACTTTCCCACACTTTATAAATTGTATGTGATGGACCTACCAACGTTCCCACCCTGTATAAATTGTACGTGATGGAGCTACCACTTTCCCACACTGTTTAAATTGCACGTGATAGAGCTACCAACTTTCCCACGCTGTTTAAATTGTACATGATAGAGCTACCAACATTCTCACACTGTATAAAGTGGACGTGATAGAGCTAACAACTTTCCCACGCTGTATAAATTTTACGTGATAGTGTTACCAACTCTCCTACACATTTTAAATTGTATGTCATAGAGCTACCATCATTCCCACACTGTATAAATTGAATGTGATAGAGCTACCAACTTTCCCACACTGTATAAATTTTACGTGATAGAGCTGCCAACTTTCACACGCTGTATAGATTATATGTGATAGAACTACCAACTTTCCCACACAATATAAATTGTAGGTGATAGAGCTACCAACTTTCACACGCTGTATAAATTGTATGTGATAGAGCTACAAACTTTCCTACACTATATAAATAGGATGTGATAGACTTACCAACTTTCCCACGCTGTATAAATTTTATGTGATAGAGCTACAAACTTTCCCACACTGTATAAATAGTATGTGATAGAGTTACCAACTTTCCCACACTGTAGAAATTGTATGTGATAGAGCTACAAACTTTCCCACGCTGTATAAATTGTATGTGATAGAGCTACAAACTTTCCCACACTGTATAAATTGTATGTGATAGAGCTACAAACTTTCCCACACTGTATAAATAGTATGTGATAGAGTTACCAACTTTCCCACACTGTATAAATTGTATGTGATAGAGCTACAAACTTTCCCACACTGTATAAATAGGATTTGATAGAGTTACCAACTTTCCCACGCTGTATAAATTTTATGTGAGAGAGCTACAAACTTTCCCACAATGTATAAATAGGATTTGATAGAGTTACCAACTTTCGCACACTGTATAAATTGTATGTGATAGAGCTACAAACTTTCCCACACTGTATAAATTGTATGTGATAGAGCTACAAACTTTCCCACACTGTATAAATTGTATGTGATAGAGCTACAAACTTTCCCATACTGTATAAATAGTATGTGATAGAGTTACCAACTTTCCCAAACTGTATAAATTGTACGTGATAGAGCTACCAACTTTCCCACACTGTATAAATTGTATGTGATAGAGCTACAAACTTTCCCACACTGTATAAATTGTCTGTGGTAGAGCTACCAATTATCCCACTCTGTTTAAATTGTACGTGATAGAGCTACCAAGATTCCGACACTTTATAATTTGTATGTGATATAGCTACCAAATTTCCCACACTGTATAAATTGTATGTGATAGTGCTACCAACGTTCCCACACTGTATAAATAGTATGTGAAAGAGTTACCAACTTCCAACGCTGTATAAATTTTATGTGATAGAGCTACCAACTTTCCCACACTGTATAAATTGTCTGTGGTAGAGCTACAAATTATCCCACGCTTTTAAATTGTACGTGATAGAGCTACCAACATTCCGACACTGTATAATTTGTATGTGATAGAGCTACCAAATTTCACACACTGTATAAATTGTATGTGATAGTGCTACCAACGTTCCCACACTGTATAAATTGTACGTGATAGAGCTACCAACATTCCGACACTGTATAAATTGTATGTGATAGAGCTACCAACTTTCCCACACTGTTTAAATTGTATGTGATAGAGCTACCAACTTTCCCACACTGTATAAATTGTATGTGATAGAGCTACCAACTTTCCCACACTGTACAAATTGTCTGTGATAGAGCTACCAACTATCCCACGCTGTTTAAATTGTACGTGATGGAGCTACCAACATTCCGACACTGTATAAATTGTATGCGATAGAGCTACCAACTTTCCCACACTGTATAAATTGTATGTGATAGAGCTACAAACTTTCCCACGCTGTATAAATTTTATGTGATTGAGCTACAAACTTTCCCACACTGTATAAATAGTATGTGATAGAGTTACCAACTTTCCCACACTGTATAAATTGTATGTGATAGAGCTACAAACTTTCCCACAATGTATAAATTGTATGTGATAGAGCTACAAACTTTCCCACGCTGTATAAATTGTATGTGATAGAGCTACAAACTTTCCCACACTGTATAAATTGTATGTGATAGAGCTACAAACTTTCCCACACTGTATAAATAGTATGTGATAGAGTTACCAACTTTCCCACACTGTATAAATTGTATGTGATAGAGCTACAAACTTTCCCACACTGTATAAATAGGATTTGATAGAGTTACCAACTTTCCCACGCTGTATAAATTTTATCTGAGAGAGCTACAAACTTTCCCACACTGTATAAATAGGATTTGATAGAGTTACCAACTTTCCCACACTGTATAAATTGTATGTGATAGAGCTACAAACTTTCCCACACTGTATAAATTGTATGTGATAGAGCTACAAACTTTCCCACACTGTATAAATTGTATGTGATAGAGCTACAAACTTTCCCACACTGCATAAATAGTATGTGATAGAGTTACCAACTTTCCCACAATGTATAAATTGTATGTGATAGAGCTACAAACTTTCCCACACTGTATAAATTGTATGTGATAGAGTTACCAACTTTCCCACGCTGTATAAATTGTATGTGATAGAGCTACAAACTTTCCCACACTATATAAATAGTATGTGATAGAGCTACCAACTTTCCCACACTGTATAAATAGTATGTGATAGATCTACAAATTTCCCACACTGTATAAATTGTACGTGATAGAGCTACCAACTGTCCCACACTGTATAAATTGTACATGATAGAGCTATCAACTTTTCCACACTACATAAATTTTACGAGATAGAGCTACCAACTTTCCCACACTGTATAAATTGTACGTGATAGAGCTACCAACTTTCCCACACTGTATAAATTGTATGTGATAGAGCTACAAACTTTCCCACACTGTATAAATTGTCTGTGGTAGAGCTACCAATTATCCCACTCTGTTTAAATTGTACGTGATAGAGCTACCAACATTCCGACACTGTATAATTTGTATGTGATATAGCTACCAAATTTCCCACACTGTATAAATTGTATGTGATAGTGCTACCAACGTTCCCACACTATATAAATAGTATGTGAAAGAGTTACCAACTTCCAACGCTGTATAAATTTTATGTGATAGAGCTACCAACTTTCCCACACTGTATAAATTGTATGTGATAGAGCTACAAACTTTCCCACACTGTATAAATTGTCTGTGGTAGAGCTACAAATTATCCCACGCTTTTAAATTGTACGTGATAGAGCTACCAACATTCCGACACTGTATAATTTGTATGTGATAGAGCTACCAAATTTCACACACTGTATAAATTGTACGTGATAGAGCTACCAACTTTCCCACACTGTATAAATTGTACGTGATAGAGCTATCAACATTCCGACACTGTATAATTTGTATGTGATAGAGCTACCAACTTTCCCACACTGTATAAATTGTACGTGATAGAGCTACCAACGTTCCCACACTGTATAAATTGAACGTGATAGAGCTACCAATGTTCCCACACTGTATAAATTGAATGTGATAGAGCTACCAACTGTCCTACACTGTATAAATTCTACAAGATAGAGCTACGAACTGTCCCACACTGTATAAATTGTACGTGATAGAGCTACCAATTTTCACACGCTGTATAGATTGTACGTGATAGAGCTACCATCTTTCACACGCTGTATAGATTATATGTGATAGAGCTACCAACTTTCCCACACCATATAAATTTTATCTGATAGAGCTACCAACTTTCACACGCTGTATAAATTGTATGTGATAGAGGTACCAACTTTCCCACACTGTATAAATTGTCTGTGATAGAGCTACCAACTATCCCACGCTGTTTAAATTGTACGTGATAGAGCTATCAACATTCCGACACTGTATAAATTGTATGTGATAGAGCTACCAACTTTCCCACACTGTATAAATTGTATGTGATAGAGCTACCAACTTACCCACACTGTATAAATTGTATGTGATAGAGGTACCAACTTTCCAACACTGTATAAATTGTCTGTGATAGAGCTACCAACTATCCCACGCTGTTTAAATTGTACGTGATAGAGCTACCAACATTCCGACACTGTATAAAATGTATGCGATAGAGCTACCAACTTTCCCACACTTTATAAATTGTATGTGATGGACCTACCAACGTTCCCACCCTGTATAAATTGTACGTGATGGAGCTACCATTTTCCCACACTGTTTAAATAGGATTTGATAGAGTTACCAACTTTCCCACGCTGTATAAATTTTATGTGATAGAGCTACAAACTTTCCCACACTGTATAAATAGTATGTGATAGAGTTACCAACTTTCCCACACTGTATAAATTGTATGTGATAGAGCTACAAACTTTCCCACACTGTATAAATTGTATGTGATAGAGCTACAAACTTTCCCACACTGTATAAATAGTATATGATAGAGTTACCAACTTTCCCACGCTGTATAAATTGTATGTGATAGAGCTACAAACTTTCCCACACTGTATAAATTGTATGTGATAGAGCTACAAACTTTCCCACACTATAAATTGTACGTGATAGAGTTACCAACTTTCCCACGCTGTATAAATTGTATGTGATAGAGCTACAAACTTTCCCACACTGTATAAATAGTATGTGATAGAGTTACCAACTTTCCCATGCTGTATAAATTGTATGTGATAGAGCTACAAACTTTCCCACACTGTATAAATAGTATGTGATAGAGTTACCAACTTTCCCACGCTGTATAAATTGTATGTGATAGAGCTACAAACTTTCCCACACTGTATAAATAGTATGTGATAGAGTTACCAACTTTCCCACGCTGTATAAATTTTATGTGATAGAGATACAAACTTTCCCACACTGTATAAATTGTATGTGATAGAGCTACAAACTTTCCCACACTGTATAAATAGTATGTGATAGAGGTACCAACTTTCCCACACTGTATAAATTGTATGTGATAGAGCTACCAACATTACCAAACTGTATAAATTGTATGTGATAGAGCTAACAACTTTCCCACACTGTATAAATTGTATGTGATAGAGCTACCAACTTTACCAAACTGTATAAATTGTATGTGATAGAGGTACCAACTATCCCACGCTGTTTAAATTGTACGTGATTTAGCTACGAACATTCCGACACTGTATAAATTGTATGCGATAGAGCTACCAACTTTCCCACACTTTATAAATTGTATGTGATGGACCTACCTACGTTCCCACCATGTATAAATTGTACGTGATAGAGCTACCAACTTTTCCACACTTTATAAATTGTATGTGATGGACCTACCATCGTTCCCACCCTGTATAAATTGTACGTGATAGAGCTACCAATTTTCCCACACTGTTTAAATTGTACGTGATAGAGCTACCAACTTTCCAACACTGTATAAATTGTCTGTGATAGAGCTACCAACTTTCCCACGCTGTTTAAATTGTACATGATAGAGCTACCAACATCCTCACACTGTATAAATTGAATGTGATAGAGCTACCAAATTTCCCACACTGTATAAATTTTACGTGATAGAGCTGCCAACTTTCCCACACTGTATAAATTGTACGTGATAGAGCTACCAATTTTCACACGCTGTATAGATTGTACGTGATAGAGCTACCATCTTTCACACGCTGTATAGATTATATGTGATAGAGCTACCAACTTTCCCACACCATATAAATTTTATCTGATAGAGCTACCAACTTTCACACGCTGTATAAATTGTATGTGATAGAGCTACAAACTTTCCCACACTGTATAAATAGTATGTGATAGAGTTACCAACTTTCCCACGCTGTATAAATTTTATGTGATAGAGATACAAACTTTCCCAAACTGTATAAATTGTATGTGATAGAGCTACAAACTTTCCCACACTGTATAAATAGTATGTGATAGAGGTACCAACTTTCCCACACTGTATAAATTGTCTGTGATAGAGCTACCAACTTTCCCACACTGTATAAATTGTATGTGATAGAGGTACCAACTTTCCCACACTGTATAAATTGTCTGTGATAGAGCTACCAACTATCCCACGCTGTTTAAATTGTACGTGATAGAGCTACCAACATTCCGACACTGTATAAATTGTATGTGATAGAGCTACCAACTTTCCCACACTGTTTAAATTGTATGTGATAGAGCTACCAACTTTCCCACACTGTATGAATTGTATGTGATAGAGCTACCAACTTTCCCACACTGTACAAATTGTCTGTGATAGAGCTACCAACTATCCCACGCTGTTTAAATTGTACGTGATGGAGCTACCAACATTCCGACACTGTATAAATTGTATGCGATAGAGCTACCAACTTTCCCACACTGTATAAATTGTATGTGATAGAGCTACAAACTTTCCCACACTGTATAAATAGGATTTGATAGAGTTACCAACTTTCCCACGCTGTATAAATTTTATGTGATAGAGCTACAAACTTTCCCACACTGTATAAATAGTATGTGATAGAGTTACCAACTTTCCCACACTGTATAAATTGTATGTGATAGAGCTACAAACTTTCCCACAATGTATAAATTGTATGTGATAGAGCTACAAACTTTCCCACGCTGTATAAATTGTATGTGATAGAGCTACAAACTTTCCCACACTGTATAAATTGTATGTGATAGAGCTACAAACTTTCCCACACTGTATAAATAGTATGTGATAGAGTTACCAACTTTCCCACACTGTATAAATTGTATGTGATAGAGCTACAAACTTTCCCACACTGTATAAATAGGATTTGATAGAGTTACCAACTTTCCCACGCTGTATAAATTTTATCTGAGAGAGCTACAAACTTTCCCACACTGTATAAATAGGATTTGATAGAGTTACCAACTTTCCCACACTGTATAAATTGTATGTGATAGAGCTACAAACTTTCCCACACTGTATAAATTGTATGTGATAGAGCTACAAACTTTCCCACAATGTATAAATTGTATGTGATAGAGCTACAAACTTTCCCACACTGCATAAATAGTATGTGATAGAGTTACCAACTTTCCCACAATGTATAAATTGTATGTGATAGAGCTACAAACTTTCCCACACTGTATAAATTGTATGTGATAGAGTTACCAACTTTCCCACGCTGTATAAATTGTATGTGATAGAGCTACAAACGTTCCCACACTATATAAATAGTATGTGATAGAGCTACCAACTTTCCCACACTGTATAAATAGTATGTGATAGATCTATAAATTTCCCACACTGTATAAATTGTACGTGATAGAGCTACCAACTGTCCCACACTGTATAAATTGTACATGATAGAGCTATCAACTTTTCCACACTACATAAATTTTACGAGATAGAGCTACCAACTTTCCCACACTGTATAAATTGTACATGATAGAGCTACCAACTTTCCCACACTGTATAAATTGTATGTGATAGAGCTACAAACTTTCCCACACTGTATAAATTGTCTGTGGTAGAGCTACCAATTATCCCACTCTGTTTAAATTGTACGTGATAGAGCTACCAACATTCCGACACTGTATAATTTGTATGTGATATAGCTACCAAATTTCCCACACTGTATAAATTGTATGTGATAGTGCTACCAACGTTCCCACACTATATAAATAGTATGTGAAAGAGTTACCAACTTCCAACGCTGTATAAATTTTATGTGATAGAGCTACCAACTTTCCCACACTGTATAAATTGTATGTGATAGAGCTACAAACTTTCCCACACTGTATAAATTGTCTGTGGTAGAGCTACAAATTATCCCACGCTTTTAAATTGTACGTGATAGAGCTACCAACATTCCGACACTGTATAATTTGTATGTGATAGAGCTACCAAATTTCACACACTGTATAAATTGTATGTGATAGTGCTACCAACGTTCCCACACTGTATAAATAGTATGTGAAAGAGTTACCAACTTTCCAACGTTGTATACATTTTATGTGATAGAGCTACCAACTTTCCCACACTGTATAAATTGTACGTGATAGAGCTATCAACATTCCGACACTGTATAATTTGTATGTGATAGAGCTACCAACTTTCCCACACTGTATAAATTGTACGTGATAGAGCTACCAACGTTCCCACACTGTATAAATTGAACGTGATAGAGCTACCAACGTTCCCACACTGTATAAATTGAATGTGATAGAGCTACCAACTGTCCTACACTGTATAAATTCTACAAGATAGAGCTACGAACTCTCCCACACTGTATAAATTGTACGTGATAGAGCTACCAATTTTCACACGCTGTATAGATTGTACGTGATAGAGCTACCATCTTTCACACGCTGTATAGATTATATGTGATAGAGCTACCAACTTTCCCACACCATATAAATTTTATCTGATAGAGCTACCAACTTTCACACGCTGTATAAATTGTATGTGATAGAGGTACCAACTTTCCCACACTGTATAAATTGTCTGTGATAGAGCTACCAACTATCCCACGCTGTTTAAATTGTACGTGATAGAGCTATCAACATTCCGACACTGTATAAATTGTATGTGATAGAGCTACCAACTTTCCCACACTGTATAAATTGTATGTGATAGAGCTACCAACTTTCCCACACTGTATAAATTGTATGTGATAGAGGTACCAACTTTCCAACACTGTATAAATTGTCTGTGATAGAGCTACCAACTATCCCACGCTGTTTAAATTGTACGTGATAGAGCTACCAACATTCCGACACTGTATAAATTGTATGCGATAGAGCTACCAACTTTCCCACACTTTATAAATTGTATGTGATGGACCTACCAACGTTCCCACCCTGCATAAATTGTACGTGATGGAGCTACCATTTTCCCACACTGTTTAAATAGGATTTGATAGAGTTACCAACTTTCCCACGCTGTATAAATTTTATGTGATAGAGCTACAAACTTTCCCACACTGTATAAATAGTATGTGATAGAGTTACCAACTTTCCCACACTGTATAAATTGTATGTGATAGAGCTACAAACTTTCCCACACTGTATAAATTGTATGTGATAGAGCTACAAACTTTCCCACACTGTATAAATAGTATATGATAGAGTTACCAACTTTCCCACGCTGTATAAATTGTATGTGATAGAGCTACAAACTTTCCCACACTGTATAAATTGTATGTGATAGAGCTACAAACTTTCCCACACTATAAATTGTACGTGATAGAGTTACCAACTTTCCCACGCTGTATAAATTGTATGTGATAGAGCTACAAACTTTCCCACACTGTATAAATAGTATGTGATAGAGTTACCAACTTTCCCACGCTGTATAAATTGTATGTGATAGAGCTACAAACTTTCCCACACTGTATAAATAGTATGTGATAGAGTTACCAACTTTCCCACGCTGTATAAATTGTATGTGATAGAGCTACAAACTTTCCCACACTGTATAAATAGTATGTGATAGAGTTACCAACTTTCCCACGCTGTATAAATTTTATGTGATAGAGATACAAACTTTCCCACACTGTATAAATTGTATGTGATAGAGCTACAAATTTTCCCACACTGTATAAATAGTATGTGATAGAGGTACCAACTTTCCCACACTGTATAAATTGTATGTGATAGAGCTACCAACTTTACCAAACTGTATAAATTGTATGTGATAGAGCTAACAACTTTCCCACACTGTATAAATTGTATGTGATAGAGCTACCAACTTTAACAAACTGTATAAATTGTTTGTGATAGAGGTACCAACTATCCCACGCTGTTTAAATTGTACGTGATTTAGCTACGAACATTCCGACACTGTATAAATTGTATGCGATAGAGCTACCAACTTTCCCACACTTTATAAATTGTATGTGATGGACCTACCTACGTTCCCACCCTGTATAAATTGTACGTGATAGAGCTACCAACTTTCCCACACTTTATAAATTGTATGTGATGGACCTACCATCGTTCCCACCCTGTATAAATTGTACGTGATAGAGCTACCAATTTTCCCACACTGTTTAAATTGTACGTGATAGAGCTACCAACTTTCCAACACTGTATAAATTGTCTGTGATAGAGCTACCAACTTTCCCACGCTGTTTAAATTGTACATGATAGAGCTACCAACATTCTCACACTGTATAAATTGAATGTGATAGAGCTACCAAATTTCCCACACTGTATAAATTTTACGTGATAGAGCTGCCAACTTTCCCACACTGTATAAATTGTACGTGATAGAGCTACCAATTTTCACACGCTGTATAGATTGTACGTGATAGAGCTACCATCTTTCACACGCTGTATAGATTATATGTGATAGAGCTACCAACATTCCCACACCATATAAATTTTATCTGATAGAGCTACCAACTTTCACACGCTGTATAAATTGTATGTGATAGAGCTACAAACTTTCCCACACTGTATAAATAGTATGTGATAGAGTTACCAACTTTCCCACGCTGTATAAATTTTATGTGATAGAGATACAAACTTTCCCAAACTGTATAAATTGTATGTGATAGAGCTACAAACTTTCCCACACTGTATAAATAGTATGTGATAGAGGTACCAACTTTCCCACACTGTACAAATTGTCTGTGATAGAGCTACCAACTTTCCCACACTGTATAAATTGTATGTGATAGAGGTACCAACTTTCCCACACTGTATAAATTGTCTGTGATAGAGCTACCAACTATCCCACGCTGTTTAAATTGTACGTGATAGAGCTACCAACATTCCGACACTGTATAAATTGTATGTGATAGAGCTACCAACTTTCCCACACTGTTTAAATTGTATGTGATAGAGCTACCAACTTTCCCACACTGTATAAATTGTATGTGATAGAGGTACCAACTTTCCCACACTGTACAAATTGTCTGTGATAGAGCTACCAACTATCCCACGCTGTTTAAATTGTACGTGATGGAGCTACCAACATTCCGACACTGTATAAATTGTATGCGATAGAGCTACCAACTTTCCCACACTTTATAAATTGTATGTGATGGACCTACCAACGTTCCCACCCTGTATAAATTGTACGTGATGGAGCTACCATTTTCCCACACTGTTTAAATTGTACGTGATAGAGCTACCAACTTTCCCACGCTGTTTAAATTGTACATGATAGAGCTACCAACATTCTCACACTGTATAAAATGGACGTGATAGAGCTAACAACTTTCCCACGCTGTATAAATTTTACGTGATAGTGTTACCAACTCTCCTACACATTTTAAATTGTATGTGATAGAGCTACCAACATTCCCACACTGTATAAATTGAATGTGATAGAGCTACCAACTTTCCCACACTGTATAAATTTTACGTGATAGAGCTGCCAACTTTCACACGCTGTATAGATTATATGTGATAGAACTACCAACTTTCCCACACAATATAAATTGTAGGTGATAGAGCTACCAACTTTCACACGCTGTATAAATTGTATGTGATAGAGCTACAAACTTTCCCACACTATATAAATAGGATGTGATAGACTTACCAACTTTCCCACGCTGTATAAATTGTATGTGATAGAGCTACCAAATTTCCAACACTGTATAAATTATATGTGATAGAGCTACAAACTTTCCCACACTGTATAAATAGGATTTGATAGAGTTACCAACTTTCCCACGCTGTATAAATTTTATGTGATAGAGCTACAAACTTTCCCACACTGTATAAATAGTATGTGATAGAGTTACCAACTTTCCCACACTGTATAAATTGTATGTGATAGAGCTACAAACTTTCCCACACTGTATAAATTGTATGTGATAGAGCTACAATCTTTCCCACGCTGTATAAATTGTATGTGATAGAGCTACAAACTTTCCCACACTGTATAAATTGTATGTGATAGAGCTATAAACTTTCCCACACTGTATAAATAGTATGTGATAGAGTTACCAACTTTCCCACACTGTATAAATTGTATGTGATAGAGCTACAAACTTTCCCACACTGTATAAATAGGATTTGATAGAGTTACCAACTTTCCCACGCTGTATAAATTTTATGTGAGAGAGCTACAAACTTTCCCACAATGTATAAATAGGATTTGATAGAGTTACCAACTTTCCCACACTGTATAAATTGTATGTGATAGAGCTACAAACTTTCCCACACTGTATAAATAGTATGTGATAGAGTTACCAACTTTCCCACGCTGTATAAATTGTATGTGATAGAGCTACAAACTTTCCCACACTGTATAAATAGTATGTGATAGAGTTACCAACTTTCCCACGCTGTATAAATTGTATGTGATAGAGGTACCAACTTTCCCACACTGTATAAATTGTATGTGATAGAGCTACCAACTTTACCAAACTGTATAAATTGTATGTGATAGAGCTAACAACTTTCCCACACTGTATAAATTGTATGTGATAGAGCTACCAACTTTACCAAACTGTATAAATTGTATGTGATAGAGGTACCAACTATCCCACGCTGTTTAAATTGTACGTGATTTAGCTACGAACATTCCGACACTGTATAAATTGTATGCGATAGAGCTACCAACTTTCCCACACTTTATAAATTGTATGTGATGGACCTACCTACGTTCCCACCCTGTATAAATTGTACGTGATAGAGCTACCAACTTTCCCACACTTTATAAATTGTATGTGATGGACCTACCAACGTTCCCACCCTGTATAAATTGTATGTGATAGAGCTACCAATTTTCCCACACTGTTTAAATTGTACGTGATAGAGCTACCAACTTTCCAACACTGTATAAATTGTCTGTGATAGAGCTACCAACTTTCCCACGCTGTTTAAATTGTACATGATAGAGCTACCAACATTCTCACACTGTATAAATTGAATGTGATAGAGCTACCAAATTTCCCACACTGTATAAATTTTACGTGATAGAGCTGCCAACTTTCCCACACTGTATAAATTGTACGTGATAGAGCTACCAATTTTCACACGCTGTATAGATTGTACGTGATAGAGCTACCATCTTTCACACGCTGTATAGATTATATGTGATAGAGCTACCAACTTTCCCACACCATATAAATTTTATCTGATAGAGCTACCAACTTTCACACGCTGTATAAATTGTATGTGATAGAGCTACAAACTTTCCCACACTGTATAAATAGTATGTGATAGAGTTACCAACTTTCCCACGCTGTATAAATTTTATGTGATAGAGATACAAACTTTCCCAAACTGTATAAATTGTATGTGATAGAGCTACAAACTTTCCCACACTGTATAAATAGTATGTGATAGAGGTACCAACTTTCCCACACTGTATAAATTGTCTGTGATAGAGCTACCAACTTTCCCACACTGTATAAATTGTATGTGATAGAGGTACCAACTTTCCCACACTGTATAAATTGTCTGTGATAGAGCTACCAACTATCCCACGCTGTTTAAATTGTACGTGATAGAGCTACCAACATTCCGACACTGTATAAATTGTATGTGATAGAGCTACCAACTTTCCCACACTGTTTAAATTGTATGTGATAGAGCTACCAACTTTCCCACACTGTATAAATTGTATGTGATAGAGGTACCAACTTTCCCACACTGTACAAATTGTCTGTGATAGAGCTACCAACTATCCCACGCTGTTTAAATTGTACGTGATGGAGCTACCAACATTCCGACACTGTATAAATTGTATGCGATAGAGCTACCAACTTTCCCACACTTTATAAATTGTATGTGATGGACCTACCAACGTTCCCACCCTGTATAAATTGTACGTGATGGAGCTACCATTTTCCCACACTGTTTAAATTGTACGTGATAGAGCTACCAACTTTCCCACGCTGTTTAAATTGTACATGATAGAGCTACCAACATTCTCACACTGTATAAAATGGACGTGATAGAGCTAACAACTTTCCCACGCTGTATAAATTTTACGTGATAGTGTTACCAACTCTCCTACACATTTTAAATTGTATGTGATAGAGCTACAAACTTTCCCACACTGTATAAATTGTATGTGATAGAGCTACAAACTTTCCCACGCTGTATAAATTGTATGTGATAGAGCTACAAACTTTCCCACACTGTATAAATTGTATGTGATAGAGCTATAAACTTTCCCACACTGTATAAATAGTATGTGATAGAGTTACCAACTTTCCCACACTGTATAAATTGTATGTGATAGAGCTACAAACTTTCCCACACTGTATAAATAGGATTTGATAGAGTTACCAACTTTCCCACGCTGTATAAATTTTATGTGAGAGAGCTACAAACTTTCCCACAATGTATAAATAGGATTTGATAGAGTTACCAACTTTCCCACACTGTATAAATTGTATGTGATAGAGCTACAAACTTTCCCACACTGTATAAATTGTATGTGATAGATCTACAAACTTTCCACACTGTATAAATTGTATGTGATAGAGCTACAAACTTTCCCACACTGTATAAATAGTATGTGATAGAGTTACCAACTTTCCCACACTGTATAAATTGTATGTGATAGAGCTACAAACTTTCCCACACTGTATAAATTGTATGTGATAGAGTTACCAACTTTCCCACGCTGTATAAATTGTATGTGATAGAGCTACAAACGTTCCCACACTGTATAAATAGTATGTGATAGAGCTACAAACTTTCCCACACTGTATAAATTGTACGTGATAGAGCTACCAACTGTCCCACACTGTATAAATTGTACGTGATAGAGCTATCAACTTTTCCACACTATATAAATTGTACGAGATAGAGCTACCAACTTTCGCACACTGTATAAATTGTACGTGATAGAGCTACCAACTTTCCCACACTGTATAAATTGTACATGATAGAGCTACCAACTGTCCCACACTGTATAAATTGTACGTGATAGAGCTATCAACTTTTCCACACTATATAAATTGTACGAGATAGAGCTACCAACTTTCCCACACTGTATAAATTGTACGTGATAGAGCTACCAACTTTCCCACACTGTATAAATTGTACGTGATAGAGCTACCAACTTCCCCACACGGTAACAATTCTACGTGATAGAGCTACCAACATTTCCACACTGTATAAATTGTACGAGATAGAGCTACCAACTTTCCCACACTGTATAAATTGTACGTGATAGAGCTACAAACTTTCCCACACTGTATAAATTGTACGTGATAGAGCTACCAACTTCCCCACACGGTAACATTTCTACGTGATAGAGCTACCAACTGTCCCACACTGTATAAATTGTACGTGATAGAGCTACCAACTTTCCCACACTGTATAAATTGTACGTGATAGAGCTACCAACGGTCCCACACTGTATAAATTCTACGTGATAGAGCTACCAACTTTCCCACACTGTATAAATAGTATGTGAAAGAGTTACCAACTTCCAACGCTGTATAAATTTTATGTGATAGAGCTACCAACTTTCCCACACTCTATAAATTGTATGTGATAGAGCTACAAACTTTCCCACACTGTATAAATTGTCTGTGGTAGAGCTACCAATTATCCCACGCTGTTTAAATTGTACGTGATAGAGCTACCAACATTCCGACACTGTATAATTTGTATGTGATAGAGCTACCAAATTTCCCACACTGTATAAATTGTATGTGATAGTGCTACCAACGTTCCCACACTGTATAAATAGTATGTGAAAGAGTTACCAACTTCCAACGCTGTATACATTTTATGTGATAGAGCTACCAACTTTCCCACACTGTATAAATTGTATGTGATAGAGCTACAAACTTTCCCACACTGTATAAATTGTCTGTGGTAGAGCTACAAATTATCCCACGCTTTTAAATTGTACGTGATAGAGCTACCAGCATTCCGACACTGTATAATTTGTATGTGATAGAGCTACCAAATTTCACACACTGTATAAATTGTATGTGATAGTGCTACCAACGTTCCCACACTGTATAAATAGTATGTGAAAGAGTTACCAACTTTCCAACGTTGTATACATTTTATGTGATAGAGCTACCAACTTTCCCACACTGTATAAATTGTACGTGATAGAGCTACCAACGTTCCCACACTGTATAAATTGAACGTGATAGAGCTACCAACGTTCCCACACTGTATAAATTGAACGTGATAGAGCTACCAACTGTCCTACACTGTATAAATTCTACAAGATAGAGCTACGAACTGTCCCACACTGTATAAATCGTACGTTATAGAGCTACCAAATTTCCCACACTGTATAAATTGAACGTGATAGAGCTACCAAATGTCCCACACTGTATAAATTCTACAAGATAGAGCTATGAAGTGTCCCACACTGTATAAATTGTACATGATAGAGCTACCAACTTTCCCACACCGTATAAATTGTACGTGATAGAGCTACCAACGTTCCCACACTGTATAAATTGAACGTGATAGAGCTACCAACTGTCCCAAACTGTATAAATTCTACAAGATAGAGCTACGAACTGTCCCACACTGTATAAATCGTACGTGATAGAGCTACCAACTTTCCCACACTGTGTAAATCATACGTGATAGAGCTACCAACTTTCCCACACTGTATAAATTCTACGTGATAGAGCTACCAACATTCCCACACTGTATAAATTGTACGTGATAGAGCTACCAACATTCCCACACTGTATAAATTGTACGTGATAGAGCTACCAACTTTCCCACACCATATAAATTGTAGCTGATAGAGCTACCAACTTTCAAACGCTGTATAAATTGAATATGATAGAGCTACCAACTTTCACACGCTTTATAAATTGTATGTGATAGAGCTACCAACTTTCCCACACTGTATAAATTGTACGTGATAGAGCTACCAACTTTCCCACACTGTATAAATTGTACGTGATAGAGCTACCAACTTTCCCACACCATATAAATTGTAGCTGATAGAGCTACCAACTTTCAAAGGCTGTATAAATTGTATGTGATAGAGCTACCAACTTCCCCACACCGTATAAATTTTATCTGATAGAGCTACCAACTTTCACACGCTGTATAAATAGTATGTGAAAGAGTTACCAACTTTCCCACGCTGTATAAATTTTATGTGATAGAGCTACCAACTTTCCCACACTGTATAAATAGTATGTGATAGAGCTACCAACTTTCCCACGCTGTATAAATTTTATGTGATAGAGCTACCAACTTTCCCACACTTTATAAATTGTATGTGATGGACCTACCAACGTTCCCACCCTGTATAAATTGTACGTGATAGAGCTACCAACTTTCCAACACTGTATAAATTGTCTGTGATAGAGCTACCAACTTTCCCACGCTGTTTAAATTGTACATGATAGAGCTACCAACATTCTCACACTGTATAAATTGAATGTGATAGAGCTACCAACTTTCTCACACTGTATAAATTGTATGTGATAGAGCTACCAACATTCTCACACTGTATAATTTGAATGTGATAGAGCTACCAACTTTCTCACACTGTATAAATTGTATGTGATAGAGCTACCAAATTAGCACAGGGAAAAAATTGTACGTGATAGAGCTAACAACTTTCCCACGCTGTATAAATTGTAGGTGATAGAGCAACCAACTTTCCCACACCGTATAAATTGTAGGTGATAGAGCTACCAACGTTCCCACACGGTATCAATTGTACGTGATAGAGCAACCAACTTTCCCACACTGTACAAATTGTACGTGATAGGGCTACCAACTTTCCCACACTGTATAAATTGAATGTGATAGAGCTACCAACTTTCCCACACTGTATAAATTGTACGAGATAGAGCTACCAACTTTCCCACACCGCATAAATTGTATCTGATAGAGCTACCAACTTCGCCACACTGTATAAATTGTATATGATAGAGCTACCAACTATCCCACACTGTATAAATTGAATGTGACAGAGCTACCAACTTTCACACACTGTATAAATTGTATGTGACAGAGCTACCAACATTCCCACACTGTATATATAGTACGTGATAGAGCGACCAGCTTTCCCACACTGTATAAATTGTACGTGATAGAGTGACCAACTTTCCCACACTGTATAAATTGTACGTGATAGAGCTACCAACTTTCCCACACTGTATAAATAGTATGTGATAGAGTTACCAACTTTCCCACACTGTATAAATTGTATGTGATAGAGCTACAAACTTTCCCACACAGTATAAATAGAATGTGATAGAGTTACCAACTTTCCCACACTGTATAAATTGTATGTGATAGAGCTACAAACTTTCCCACACTGTATAAATAGTATGTGATAGAGTTACCAACTTTCCCACACTGTATAAATTGTACGTGATGCAGCTACCAACGTTCCCACATGGAATAAATGGTTCGTGATAGAGCTACCAACTATCCCACACTGTATAAATTGTACGTGATAGAGCTACCAAGGTTCCCACGCTGTATAAATTGTACGTGATAGAGCTACAAACTTTCCCACACTGTATAAATTGTACGTGATAGAGCTACCAACTTTCCCACACTGTATAAATTGTACATGATAGAGCTACCAACTTTACCACACCGTATAAATTGAATGTAACAGAGCTACCAACGTTCCCACGCTCTATAAATTTTATGTGATAGAGCTACGAACTTTCCCACACTGTATAAATTGTATATGATAGAGCTACCAACTTTCCCACACTTTATAAATTGTATGTGATGGACCTACCAACGTTCCCACCCTGTATAAATTGTACGTGATAGAGCTACCAACTTTCCCACACTGTATAAATTTTACGTGATAGAGCTGCCAACTTTCCCACACTGTATAAATTGTACGTGATAGAGCTACCAATTTTCACACGCTGTATAGATTGTACGTGATAGAGCTACCATCTTTCACACGCTGTATAGATTATATGTGATAGAGCTACCAACTTTCCCACACCATATAAATTTTATCTGATAGAGCTACCAACTTTCACACGCTGTATAAATTGTATGTGATAGAGGTACCAACTTTCCCACACTGTATAAATTGTCTGTGATAGAGCTACCAACTATCCCACGCTGTTTAAATTGTACGTGATAGAGCTACCAACATTCCGACACTGTATAAATAGTACGTGATAGAGCGACCAACTTTCCCACACTGTATAAATTTTATGTGATAGAGCTACCAAATTTCCCACACTGTATAAATTGTACGTGATAGAGCTACCAACTTCGCCACACTGTATAAATTGTATATGATAGAGCTACCAACTATCCCACACTGTATAAATTGAATGTGACAGAGCTACCAACTTTCACACACTGTATAAATTGTATGTGACAGAGCTACCAACATTCCCACACTGTATAAATAGTACGTGATAGAGCGACCAGCTTTCCCACACTGTATAAATTGTACGTGATAGAGTGACCAACTTTCCCACACTGTATAAATTGTACGTGATAGAGCTACCAACTTTCCCACACTGTATAAATAGTATGTGATAGAGTTACCAACATTCCCACACTGTATAAATTGTATGTGATAGAGCTACAAACTTTCCCACACTGTATAAATAGTATGTGATAGAGTTACCAACTTTCCCACACTGTATAAATTGTACGTGATGCAGCTACCAACGTTCCCACATGGAATAAATGGTTCGTGATAGAGCTACCAACTATACCACACTGTATTTATTTTATGTGATAGAGCTACCTACATTCCCACACTGTATAAATTGTACGTGATAGGGCTACCAACTTTCCCACACTGTATAAATTGAATGTGACAGAGCTACCATCTTTCCCACACGGTATAAATTGTACGTGATAGAGCTACCAACGTTCCCACACTGTATAAATTGTCTGTGATAGAGCTACCAAGTTTCACACACTGTATAAATTGTATGTGATAGAGCTACCAACTTTCCCACACTGTATAAATTGTCTGTGATAGAGCTACAAATTATCCCACGCTTTTAAATTGTACGTGATAGAGCTACCAACATTCCGACACTGTATAATTTGTATGTGATAGAGCTACCAAATTTCACACACTGTATAAATTGTATGTGATAGTGCTACCAACGTTCCCACACTGTATAAATAGTATGTGAAAGAGTTACCAACTTTCCAACGTTGTATACATTTTATGTGATAGAGCTACCAACTTTCCCACACTGTATAAATTGTACGTGATAGAGCTACCAACGTTCCCACACTGTATAAATTGAACGTGATAGAGCTACCAACGTTCCCACACTGTATAAATTGAACGTGATAGAGCTACTTACTGTCCTACACTGTATAAATTCTACAAGATAGAGCTACGAACTGTCCCACACTGTATAAATCGTACGTTATAGAGCTACCAAATTTCCCACACTGTATAAATTGAACGTGATAGAGCTACCAAATGTCCCACACTGTATAAATTCTACAAGATAGAGCTATGAAGTGTCCCACACTGTATAAATTGTACATGATAGAGCTACCAACTTTCCCACACCGTATAAATTGTACGTGATAGAGCTACCAACGTTCCCACACTGTATAAATTGAACGTGATAGAGCTACCAACTGTCCCAAACTGTATAAATTCTACAAGATAGAGCTACAAACTGTCCCACACTGTATAAATCGTACGTGATAGAGCTACCAACTTTCCCACACTGTGTAAATCATACGTGATAGAGCTAACAACTTTCCCACACTGTATAAATTCTACGTGATAGAGCTACCAACATTCCCACACTGTATAAATTGTACGTGATAGAGCTACCAACTTTCCCACACTGTATAAATTGTACGTGATGGAGCTACCAACTTTCCCACACCATATAAATTGTAGCTGATAGAGCTACCAACTTTCAAACGCTGTATAAATTGAATATGATAGAGCTACCAACTTTCACACGCTTAATAAATTGTATGTGATAGAGCTACCAACTTTCCCACACTGTATAAATTGTACGTGATAGAGCTACCAACTTTCCCACACTGTATAAATTGTACGTGATAGAGCTACCAACTTTCCCACACCATATAAATTGTAGCTGATAGAGCTACCAACTTTCAAACGCTGTATAAATTGTATGTGATAGACCTACCAACTTCCCCACACCGTATAAATTTTATGTGATAGAGCTACCAACTTTCCCACACTGTATAAATAGTATGTGATAGAGCTACCAACTTTCCCACGCTGTATAAATTTTATGTGATAGAGCTACCAACTTTCCCACACTTTATAAATTGTATGTGATGGACCTACCAACGTTCCCACCCTGTATAAATTGTACGTGATAGAGCTACCAACTTTCCAACACTGTATAAATTGTCTGTGATAGAGCTACCAACTTTCCCACGCTGTTTAAATTGTACATGATAGAGCTACCAACATTCTCACACTGTATAAATTGAATGTGATAGAGCTACCAACTTTCTCACACTGTATAAATTGTATGTGATAGAGCTACCAACATTCTCACACTGTATAATTTGAATGTGATAGAGCTACCAACTTTCTCACACTGTATAAATTGTATGTGATAGAGCTACCAAATTAGCACAGGGAAAAAATTGTACGTGATAGAGCTAACAACTTTCCCACGCCGTATAAATTGTATCTGATAGAGCTACCAACTTCGCCACACTGTATAAATTGTATATGATAGAGCTACCAACTATCCCACACTGTATAAATTGAATGTGACAGAGCTACCAACTTTCCCACACTGTATAAATTGTACGAGATAGAGCTACCAACTTTCCCACACCGTATAAATTGTAGGTGATAGAGCTACCAACGTTCCCACACGGTATCAATTGTACGTGATAGAGCAACCAACTTTCCCACACTGTACAAATTGTACGTGATAGGGCTACCAACTTTCCCACACTGTATAAATTGAATGTGATAGAGCTACCAACTTTCCCACACTGTATAAATTGTACGAGATAGAGCTACCAACTTTCCCACACCGTATAAATTGTATCTGATAGAGCTACCAACTTCGCCACACTGTATAAATTGTATATGATAGAGCTACCAACTATCCCACACTGTATAAATTGAATGTGACAGAGCTACCAACTTTCACACACTGTATAAATTGTATGTGACAGAGCTACCAACATTCCCACACTGTATAAATAGTACGTGATAGAGCGACCAGCTTTCCCACACTGTATAAATTGTACGTGATAGAGTGACCAACTTTCCCACACTGTATAAATTGTACGTGATAGAGCTACCAACTTTCCCACACTGTATAAATAGTATGTGATAGAGTTACCAACTTTCCCACACTGTATAAATTGTATGTGATAGAGCTACAAACTTTCCCACACTGTATAAATAGTATGTGATAGAGTTACCAACTTTCCCACACTATATAAATTGTATGTGATAGAGCTACAAACTTTCCCACACTGTATAAATAGTATGTGATAGAGTTACCAACTTTCCCACACTGTATAAATTGTACGTGATGCAGCTACCAACGTTCCCACATGGAATAAATGGTTCGTGATAGAGCTACCAACTATCCCACACTGTATAAATTGTACGTGATAGAGCTACCAAGGTTCCCACGCTGTATAAATTGTACGTGATAGAGCTACAAACTTTCCCACACTGTATAAATTGTACGTGATAGAGCTACCAAGGTTCCCACGCTGTATAAATTGTACATGATAGAGCTACCAACTTTCCCACACTGTATAAATTGTACATGATAGAGCTACCAACTTTACCACACCGTATAAATTGAATGTAACAGAGCTACCAACTTTCCCACGCTCTATAAATTTTATGTGATAGAGCTACGAACTTTCCCACACTGTATAAATTGTATATGATAGAGCTACCAACTTTCACACGCTGTATAAATTGTATGTGATAGAGCTACCAACTTTCCCACACTGTATAAATTGTATGTGATAGAGGTACCAATTTTCCCACACTGTATAAATTGTCTGTGATAGAGCTACCAACTTTCCCACACTGTATAAATTGTATGTGATAGAGGTACCAACTTTCCCACACTGTATAAATTGAATATGATAGAGCTACCAACTTTCCCACACTGTATAAATTTTACGTGATAGAGCTGCCAACTTTCCCATACTGTATAAATTGTACGTGATAGAGCTACCAATTTTCACACGCTGTATAGATTGTACGTGATAGAGCTACCATCTTTCACACGCTGTATAGATTATATGTGATAGAGCTACCAACTTTCCCACACCATATAAATTTTATCTGATAGAGCTACCAACTTTCACACGCTGTATAAATTGTATGTGATAGAGCTACAAACTTTCCCACACTGTATAAATAGTATGTGATAGAGTTACCAACTTTCCCACGCTGTATAAATTTTATGTGATAGAGATACAAACTTTCCCAAACTGTATAAATTGTATGTGATAGAGCTACAAACTTTCCCACACTGTATAAATAGTATGTGATAGAGGTACCAACTTTCCCACACTGTATAAATTGTCTGTGATAGAGCTACCAACTTTCCCACACTGTATAAATTGTATGTGATAGAGGTACCAACTTTCCCACACTGTATAAATTGTCTGTGATAGAGCTACCAACTATCCCACGCTGTTTAAATTGTACGTGATAGAGCTACCAACATTCCGACACTGTATAAATTGTATGTGATAGAGCTACCAACTTTCCCACACTGTTTAAATTGTATGTGATAGAGCTACCAACTTTCCCACACTGTATAATTTGTATGTGATAGAGGTACCAACTTTCCCACACTGTACAAATTGTCTGTGATAGAGCTACCAACTATCCCACGCTGTTTAAATTGTACGTGATGGAGCTACCAACATTCCGACACTGTATAAATTGTATGCGATAGAGCTACCAACTTTCCCACACTGTATAATTTGTATGTGATAGAGCTACAAACTTTCCCACACTGTATAAATAGGATTTGATAGAGTTACCAACTTTCCCACGCTGTATAAATTTTATGTGATAGAGCTACAAACTTTCCCACACTGTATAAATAGTATGTGATAGAGTTACCAACTTTCCCACACTGTATAAATTGTATGTGATAGAGCTACAAACCTTCCCACAATGTATAAATTGTATGTGATAGAGCTACAAACTTTCCCACGCTGTATAAATTGTATGTGATAGAGCTACAAACTTTCCCACACTGTATAAATTGTATGTGATAGAGCTACAAACTTTCCCACACTGTATAAATAGTATGTGATAGAGTTACCAACTTTCCCACACTGTATAAATTGTATGTGATAGAGCTACAAACTTTCCCACACTGTATAAATAGGATTTGATAGAGTTACCAACTTTCCCACGCTGTATAAATTTTATCTGAGAGAGCTACAAACTTTCCCACACTGTATAAATAGGATTTGATAGAGTTACCAACTTTCCCACACTGTATAAATTGTATGTGATAGAGCTACAAACTTTCCCACACTGTATAAATTGTATGTGATAGAGCTACAAACTTTCCCACACTGTATAAATTGTATGTGATAGAGCTACAAACTTTCCCACACTGCATAAATAGTATGTGATAGAGTTACCAACTTTCCCACAATGTATAAATTGTATGTGATAGAGCTACAAACTTTCCCACACTGTATAAATTGTATGTGATAGAGTTACCAACTTTCCCACACTATATAAATAGTATGTGATAGAGCTACCAACTTTCCCACACTGTACAAATTGTCTGTGATAGAGCTACCAACTATCCCACGCTGTTTAAATTGTACGTGATGGAGCTACCAACATTCCGACACTGTATAAATTGTATGCGATAGAGCTACCAACTTTCCCACACTTTATAAATTGTATGTGATGGACCTACCAACGTTCCCACCCTGTATAAATTGTACGTGATGGAGCTACCACTTTCCCACACTGTTTAAATTGCACGTGATAGAGCTACCAACTTTCCCACGCTGTTTAAATTGTACATGATAGAGCTACCAACATTCTCACACTGTATAAAGTGGACGTGATAGAGCTAACAACTTTCCCACGCTGTATAAATTTTACGTGATAGTGTTACCAACTCTCCTACACATTTTAAATTGTATGTGATAGAGCTACCAACATTCCCACACTGTATAAATTGAATGTGATAGAGCTACCAACTTTCCCACACTGTATAAATTTTACGTGATAGAGCTGCCAACTTTCACACGCTGTATAGATTATATGTGATAGAACTACCAACTTTCCCACACAATATAAATTGTAGGTGATAGAGCTACCAACTTTCACACGCTGTATAAATTGTATGTGATAGAGCTACAAACTTTCCTACACTATATAAATAGGATGTGATAGACTTACCAACTTTCCCACGCTGTATAAATTTTATGTGATAGAGCTACAAACTTTCCCACACTGTATAAATAGTATGTGATAGAGTTACCAACTTTCCCACACTGTAGAAATTGTATGTGATAGAGCTACAAACTTTCCCACGCTGTATAAATTGTATGTGATAGAGCTACAAACTTTCCCACACTGTATAAATTGTATGTGATAGAGCTACAAACTTTCCCACACTGTATAAATAGTATGTGATAGAGTTACCAACTTTCCCACACTGTATAAATTGTATGTGATAGAGCTACAAACTTTCCCACACTGTATAAATAGGATTTGATAGAGTTACCAACTTTCCCACGCTGTATAAATTTTATGTGAGAGAGCTACAAACTTTCCCACAATGTATAAATAGGATTTGATAGAGTTACCAACTTTCCCACACTGTATAAATTGTATGTGATAGAGCTACAAACTTTCCCACACTGTATAAATTGTATGTGATAGAGCTACAAACTTTCCCACACTGTATAAATTGTATGTGATAGAGCTACAAACTTTCCCACACTGTATAAATAGTATGTGATAGAGTTACCAACTTTCCCAAACTGTATAAATTGTACGTGATAGAGCTACCAACTTTCCCACACTGTATAAATTGTATGTGATAGAGCTACAAACTTTCCCACACTGTATAAATTGTCTGTGGTAGAGCTACCAATTATCCCACTCTGTTTAAATTGTACGTGATAGAGCTACCAACATTCTGACACTGTATAATTTGTATGTGATATAGCTACCAAATTTCCCACACTGTATAAATTGTATGTGATAGTGCTACCAACGTTCCCACACTGTATAAATAGTATGTGAAAGAGTTACCAACTTCCAACGCTGTATAAATTTTATGTGATAGAGCTACCAACTTTCCCACACTGTATAAATTGTATGTGATAGAGCTACAAACTTTCCCACACTGTATAAATTGTCTGTGGTAGAGCTACAAATTATCCCACGCTTTTAAATTGTACGTGATAGAGCTACCAACATTCCGACACTGTATAATTTGTATGTGATAGAGCTACCAAATTTCACACACTGTATAAATTGTATGTGATAGTGCTACCAACGTTCCCACACTGTATAAATTGTACGTGATAGAGCTACCAACATTCCGACACTGTATAAATTGTATGTGATAGAGCTACCAACTTTCCCACACTGTTTAAATTGTATGTGATAGAGCTACAAACTTTCCCACACTGTATAAATTGTATGTGATAGAGCTACCAACTTTCCCACACTGTACAAATTGTCTGTGATAGAGCTACCAACTATCCCACGCTGTTTAAATTGTACGTGATGGAGCTACCAACATTCCGACACTGTATAAATTGTATGCGATAGAGCTACCAACTTTCCCACACTGTATAAATTGTATGTGATAGAGCTACAAACTTTCCAACACTGTATAAATAGGATTTGATAGAGTTACCAACTTTCCCACGCTGTATAAATTTTATGTGATAGAGCTACAAACTTTCCCACACTGTATAAATAGTATGTGATAGAGTTACCAACTTTCCCACACTGTATAAATTGTATGTGATAGAGCTACAAACTTTCCCACAATGTATAAATTGTATGTGATAGAGCTACAAACTTTCCCACGCTGTATAAATTGTATGTGATAGAGCTACAAACTTTCCCACACTGTATAAATTGTATGTGATAGAGCTACAAACTTTCCCACACTGTATAAATAGTATGTGATAGAGTTACCAACTTTCCCACACTGTATAAATTGTATGTGATAGAGCTACAAACTTTCCCACACTGTATAAATAGGATTTGATAGAGTTACCAACTTTCCCACGCTGTATAAATTTTATCTGAGAGAGCTACAAACTTTCCCACACTGTATAAATAGGATTTGATAGAGTTACCAACTTTCCCACACTGTATAAATTGTATGTGATAGAGCTACAAACTTTCCCACACTGTATAAATTGTATGTGATAGAGCTACAAACTTTCCCACACTGTATAAATTGTATGTGATAGAGCTACAAACTTTCCCACACTGCATAAATAGTATGTGATAGAGTTACCAACTTTCCCACAATGTATAAATTGTATGTGATAGAGCTACAAACTTTCCCACACTGTATAAATTGTATGTGATAGAGTTACCAACTTTCCCACGCTGTATAAATTGTATGTGATAGAGCTACAAACTTTCCCACACTATATAAATAGTATGTGATAGAGCTACCAACTTTCCCACACTGTATAAATAGTATGTGATAGATCTACAAATTTCCCACACTGTATAAATTGTACGTGATAGAGCTACCAACTGTCCCACACTGTATAAATTGTACATGATAGAGCTATCAACTTTTCCACACTACATAAATTTTACGAGATAGAGCTACCAACTTTCCCACACTGTATAAATTGTACGTGATAGAGCTACCAACTTTCCCACACTGTATAAATTGTATGTGATAAAGCTACAAACTTTCCCACACTGTATAAATTGTCTGTGGTAGAGCTACCAATTATCCCACTCTGTTTAAATTGTACGTGATAGAGCTACCAACATTCCGACACTGTATAATTTGTATGTGATATAGCTACCAAATTTCCCACACTGTATAAATTGTATGTGATAGTGCTACCAACGTTCCCACACTATATAAATAGTATGTGAAAGAGTTACCAACTTCCAACGCTGTATAAATTTTATGTGATAGAGCTACCAACTTTCCCACACTGTATAAATTGTATGTGATAGAGCTACAAACTTTCCCACACTGTATAAATTGTCTGTGGTAGAGCTACAAATTATCCCACGCTTTTAAATTGTATGCGATAGAGCTACCAACTTTCCCACACTTTATAAATTGTATGTGATGGACCTACCAACGTTCCCACCCTGTATAAATTGTACGTGATGGAGCTACCATTTTCCCACACTGTTTAAATTGTACGTGATAGAGCTACCAACTTTCCCACACTGTTTAAATTGTATGTGATAGAGCTACCAACTTTCCCACACTGTATAAATTGTATGTGATAGAGCTACCAACTTTCCCACACTGTACAAATTGTCTGTGATAGAGCTACCAACTATCCCACGCTGTTTAAATTGTACGTGATGGAGCTACCAACATTCCGACACTGTATAAATTGTATGCGATAGAGCTACCAACTTTCCCACACTGTATAAATTGTATGTGATAGAGCTACAAACTTTCCCACACTGTATAAATAGGATTTGATAGAGTTACCAACTTTCCCACGCTGTATAAATTTTATGTGATAGAGCTACAAACTTTCCCACACTGTATAAATAGTATGTGATAGAGTTACCAACTTTCCCACACTGTATAAATTGTATGTGATAGAGCTACAAACTTTCCCACAATGTATAAATTGTATGTGATAGAGCTACAAACTTTCCCACGCTGTATAAATTGTATGTGATAGAGCTACAAACTTTCCCACACTGTATAAATTGTATGTGATAGAGCTACAAACTTTCCCACACTGTATAAATAGTATGTGATAGAGTTACCAACTTTCCCACACTGTATAAATTGTATGTGATAGAGCTACAAACTTTCCCACACTGTATAAATAGGATTTGATAGAGTTACCAACTTTCCCACGCTGTATAAATTTTATCTGAGAGAGCTACAAACTTTCCCACACTGTATAAATAGGATTTGATAGAGTTACCAACTTTCCCACACTGTATAAATTGTATGTGATAGAGCTACAAACTTTCCCACACTGTATAAATTGTATGTGATAGAGCTACAAACTTTCCCACAATGTATAAATTGTATGTGATAGAGCTACAAACTTTCCCACACTGCATAAATAGTATGTGATAGAGTTACCAACTTTCCCACAATGTATAAATTGTATGTGATAGAGCTACAAACTTTCCCACACTGTATAAATTGTATGTGATAGAGTTACCAACTTTCCCACGCTGTATAAATTCTATGTGATAGAGCTACAAACTTTCCCACACTATATAAATAGTATGTGATAGAGCTACCAACTTTCCCACACTGTATAAATAGTATGTGATAGATCTACAAATTTCCCACACTGTATAAATTGTACGTGATAGAGCTACCAACTGTCCCACACTGTATAAATTGTACATGATAGAGCTATCAACTTTTCCACACTACATAAATTTTACGAGATAGAGCTACCAACTTTCCCACACTGTATAAATTGTACGTGATAGAGCTACCAACTTTCCCACACTGTATAAATTGTATGTGATAGAGCTACAAACTTTCCCACACTGTATAAATAGTATGTGATAGAGTTACCAACTTTCCCACACTGTATAAATTGTATGTGATAGAGCTACAAACTTTCCCACACTGTATAAATAGGATTTGATAGAGTTACCAACTTTCCCACGCTGTATAAATTTTATCTGAGAGAGCTACAAACTTTCCCACACTGTATAAATAGGATTTGATAGAGTTACCAACTTTCCCACACTGTATAAATTGTATGTGATAGAGCTACAAACTTTCCCACACTGTATAAATTGTATGTGATAGAGCTACAAACTTTCCCACACTGTATAAATTGTATGTGATAGAGCTACAAACTTTCCCACACTGCATAAATAGTATGTGATAGAGTTACCAACTTTCCCACAATGTATAAATTGTATGTGATAGAGCTACAAACTTTCCCACACTGTATAAATTGTATGTGATAGAGTTACCAACTTTCCCACGCTGTATAAATTGTATGTGATAGAGCTACAAACTTTTCCACACTATATAAATAGTATGTGATAGAGCTACCAACTTTCCCACACTGTATAAATAGTATGTGATAGATCTACAAATTTCCCACACTGTATAAATTGTACGTGATAGAGCTACCAACTGTCCCACACTGTATAAATTGTACATGATAGAGCTATCAACTTTTCCACACTACATAAATTTTACGAGATAGAGCTACCAACTTTCCCACACTGTATAATTGTACGTGATAGAGCTACCAACTTTCCCACACTGTATAAATTGTATGTGATAGAGCTACAAACTTTCCCACACTGTATAAATTGTCTGTGGTAGAGCTACCAATTATCCCACTCTGTTTAAATTGTACGTGATAGAGCTACCAACATTCCGACACTGTATAATTTGTATGTGATATAGCTACCAAATTTCCCACACTGTATAAATTGTATGTGATAGTGCTACCAACGTTCCCACACTATATAAATAGTATGTGAAAGAGTTACCAACTTCCAACGCTGTATAAATTTTATGTGATAGAGCTACCAACTTTCCCACACATGTATAAATTGTATGTGATAGAGCTACAAACTTTCCCACACTGTATAAATTGTCTGTGGTAGAGCTACAAATTATCCCACGCTTTTAAATTGTACGTGATAGAGCTACCAACATTCCGACACTGTATAATTTGTATGTGATAGAGCTACCAAATTTCACACACTGTATAAATTGTACGTGATAGAGCTACCAACTTTCCCACACTGTATAAATTGTACGTGATAGAGCTATCAACATTCCGACACTGTATAATTTGTATGTGATAGAGCTACCAACTTTCCCACACTGTATAAATTGTACGTGATAGAGCTACCAACGTTCCCACACTGTATAAATTGAACGTGATAGAGCTACCAACGTTCCCACACTGTATAAATTGAATGTGATAGAGCTACCAACTGTCCTACACTGTATAAATTCTACAAGATAGAGCTACGAACTGTCCCACACTGTATAAATTGTACGTGATAGAGCTACCAATTTTCACACGCTGTATAGATTGTACGTGATAGAGCTACCATCTTTCACACGCTGTATAGATTATATGTGATAGAGCTACCAACTTTCCCACACCATATAAATTTTATCTGATAGAGCTACCAACTTTCACACGCTGTATAAATTGTATGTGATAGAGGTACCAACTTTCCCACACTGTATAAATTGTCTGTGATAGAGCTACCAACTATCCCACGCTGTTTAAATTGTACGTGATAGAGCTATCAACATTCCGACACTGTATAAATTGTATGTGATAGAGCTACCAACTTTCCCACACTGTATAAATTGTATGTGATAGAGCTACCAACTTACCCACACTGTATAAATTGTATGTGATAGAGGTACCAACTTTCCAACACTGTATAAATTGTCTGTGATAGAGCTACCAACTATCCCACGCTGTTTAAATTGTACGTGATAGAGCTACCAACATTCCGACACTGTATAAAATGTATGCGATAGAGCTACCAAATTTCCCACACTTTATAAATTGTATGTGATGGACCTACCAACGTTCCCACCCTGTATAAATTGTACGTGATGGAGCTACCATTTTCCCACACTGTTTAAATAGGATTTGATAGAGTTACCAACTTTCCCACGCTGTATAAATTTTATGTGATAGAGCTACAAACTTTCCCACACTGTATAAATAGTATGTGATAGAGTTACCAACTTTCCCACACTGTATAAATTGTATGTGATAGAGCTACAAACTTTCCCACACTGTATAAATTGTATGTGATAGAGCTACAAACTTTCCCACACTGTATAAATAGTATATGATAGAGTTACCAACTTTCCCACGCTGTATAAATTGTATGTGATAGAGCTACAAACTTTCCCACACTGTATAAATTGTATGTGATAGAGCTACAAACTTTCCCACACTATAAATTGTACGTGATAGAGTTACCAACTTTCCCACGCTGTATAAATTGTATGTGATAGAGCTACAAACTTTCCCACACTGTATAAATAGTATGTGATAGAGTTACCAACTTTCCCACGCTGTATAAATTGTATGTGATAGAGCTACAAACTTTCCCACACTGTATAAATAGTATGTGATAGAGTTACCAACTTTCCCACGCTGTATAAATTGTATGTGATAGAGCTACAAACTTTCCCACACTGTATAAATAGTATGTGATAGAATTACCAACTTTCCCACGCTGTATAAATTTTATGTGATAGAGATACAAACTTTCCCACACTGTATAAATTGTATGTGATAGAGCTACAAACTTTCCCACACTGTATAAATAGTATGTGATAGAGGTACCAACTTTTCCACACTGTATAAATTGTATGTGATAGAGCTACCAACATTACCAAACTGTATAAATTGTATGTGATAGAGCTAACAACTTTCCCACACTGTATAAATTGTATGTGATAGAGCTACCAACTTTACCAAACTGTATAAATTGTATGTGATAGAGGTACCAACTATCCCACGCTGTTTAAATTGTACGTGATTTAGCTACGAACATTCCGACACTGTATAAATTGTATGCGATAGAGCTACCAACTTTCCCACACTTTATAAATTGTATGTGATGGACCTACCTACGTTCCCACCCTGTATAAATTGTACGTGATAGAGCTACCAACTTTCCCACACTTTATAAATTGTATGTGATGGACCTACCATCGTTCCCACCCTGTATAAATTGTACGTGATAGAGCTACCAATTTTCCCACACTGTTTAAATTGTACGTGATAGAGCTACCAACTTTCCAATACTGTATAAATTGTCTGTGATAGAGCTACCAACTTTCCCACGCTGTTTAAATTGTACATGATAGAGCTACCAACATTCTCACACTGTATAAATTGAATGTGATAGAGCTACCAAATTTCCCACACTGTATAAATTTTACGTGATAGAGCTGCCAACTTTCCCACACTGTATAAATTGTACGTGATAGAGCTACCAATTTTCACACGCTGTATAGATTGTACGTGATAGAGCTACCATCTTTCACACGCTGTATAGATTATATGTGATAGAGCTACCAACTTTCCCACACCATATAAATTTTATCTGATAGAGCTACCAACTTTCACATGCTGTATAAATTGTATGTGATAGAGCTACAAACTTTCCCACACTGTATAAATAGTATGTGATAGAGTTACCAACTTTCCCACGCTGTATAAATTTTATGTGATAGAGATACAAACTTTCCCAAACTGTATAAATTGTATGTGATAGAGCTACAAACTTTCCCACACTGTATAAATAGTATGTGATAGAGGTACCAACTTTCCCACACTGTATAAATTGTCTGTGATAGAGCTACCAACTTTCCCACACTGTATAAATTGTATGTGATAGAGGTACCAACTTTCCCACACTGTATAAATTGTCTGTGATAGAGCTACCAACTATCCCACGCTGTTTAAATTGTACGTGATAGAGCTACCAACATTCCGACACTGTATAAATTGTATGTGATAGAGCTACCAACTTTCCCACACTGTTTAAATTGTATGTGATAGAGCTACCAACTTTCCCACACTGTATAAATTGTATGTGATAGAGGTACCAACTTTCCCACACTGTACAAATTGTCTGTGATAGAGCTACCAACTATCCCACGCTGTTTAAATTGTACGTGATGGAGCTACCAACATTCCGACACTGTATAAATTGTATGCGATAGAGCTACCAACTTTCCCACACTTTATAAATTGTATGTGATGGACCTACCAACGTTCCCACCCTGTATAAATTGTACGTGATGGAGCTACCATTTTCCCACACTGTTTAAATTGTACGTGATAGAGCTACCAACTTTCCCACACTGTTTAAATTGTATGTGATAGAGCTACCAACTTTCCCACACTGTATAAATTGTATGTGATAGAGCTACCAACTTTCCCACACTGTACAAATTGTCTGTGATAGAGCTACCAACTATCCCACGCTGTTTAAATTGTACGTGATGGAGCTACCAACATTCCGACACTGTATAAATTGTATGCGATAGAGCTACCAACTTTCCCACACTGTATAAATTGTATGTGATAGAGCTACAAACTTTCCCACACTGTATAAATAGGATTTGATAGAGTTACCAACTTTCCCACGCTGTATAAATTTTATGTGATAGAGCTACAAACTTTCCCACACTGTATAAATAGTATGTGATAGAGTTACCAACTTTCCCACACTGTATAAATTGTATGTGATAGAGCTACAAACTTTCCCACAATGTATAAATTGTATGTGATAGAGCTACAAACTTTCCCACGCTGTATAAATTGTATGTGATAGAGCTACAAACTTTCCCACACTGTATAAATTGTATGTGATAGAGCTACAAACTTTCCCACACTGTATAAATAGTATGTGATAGAGTTACCAACTTTCCCACACTGTATAAATTGTATGTGATAGAGCTACAAACTTTCCCACACTGTATAAATAGGATTTGATAGAGTTACCAACTTTCCCACGCTGTATAAATTTTATCTGAGAGAGCTACAAACTTTCCCACACTGTATAAATAGGATTTGATAGAGTTACCAACTTTCCCACACTGTATAAATTGTATGTGATAGAGCTACAAACTTTCCCACACTGTATAAATTGTATGTGATAGAGCTACAAACTTTCCCACAATGTATAAATTGTATGTGATAGAGCTACAAACTTTCCCACACTGCATAAATAGTATGTGATAGAGTTACCAACTTTCCCACAATGTATAAATTGTATGTGATAGAGCTACAAACTTTCCCACACTGTATAAATTGTATGTGATAGAGTTACCAACTTTCCCACGCTGTATAAATTGTATGTGATAGAGCTACAAACTTTCCCACACTATATAAATAGTATGTGATAGAGCTACCAACTTTCCCACACTGTATAAATAGTATGTGATAGATCTACAAATTTCCCACACTGTATAAATTGTACGTGATAGAGCTACCAACTGTCCCACACTGTATAAATTGTACATGATAGAGCTATCAACTTTTCCACACTACATAAATTTTACGAGATAGAGCTACCAACTTTCCCACACTGTATAAATTGTACGTGATAGAGCTACCAACTTTCCCACACTGTATAAATTGTATGTGATAGAGCTACAAACTTTCCCACACTGTATAAATTGTCTGTGGTAGAGCTACCAATTATCCCACTCTGTTTAAATTGTACGTGATAGAGCTACCAACATTCCGACACTGTATAATTTGTATGTGATATAGCTACCAAATTTCCCACACTGTATAAATTGTATGTGATAGTGCTACCAACGTTCCCACACTATATAAATAGTATGTGAAAGAGTTACCAACTTCCAACGCTGTATAAATTTTATGTGATAGAGCTACCAACCTTCCCACACTGTATAAATTGTATGTGATAGAGCTACAAACTTTCCCACACTGTATAAATTGTCTGTGGTAGAGCTACAAATTATCCCACGCTTTTAAATTGTACCTGATAGAGCTACCAACATTCCGACACTGTATAATTTGTATGTGATAGAGCTACCAAATTTCACACACTGTATAAATTGTATGTGATAGTGCTACCAACGTTCCCACACTGTATAAATAGTATGTGAAAGAGTTACCAACTTTCCAACGTTGTATACATTTTATGTGATAGAGCTACCAACTTTCCCACACTGTATAAATTGTACGTGATAGAGCTATCAACATTCCGACACTGTATAATTTGTATGTGATAGAGCTACCAACTTTCCCACACTGTATAAATTGTACGTGATAGAGCTACCAACGTTCCCACACTGTATAAATTGAACGTGATAGAGCTACCAACGTTCCCACACTGTATAAATTGAATGTGATAGAGCTACCAACTGTCCTACACTGTATAAATTCTACAAGATAGAGCTACGAACTGTCCCACACTGTATAAATTGTACGTGATAGAGCTACCAATTTTCACACGCTGTATAGATTGTACGTGATAGAGCTACCATCTTTCACACGCTGTATAGATTATATGTGATAGAGTTACCAACTTTCCCACACCATATAAATTTTATCTGATAGAGCTACCAACTTTCACACGCTGTATAAATTGTATGTGATAGAGGTACCAACTTTCCCACACTGTATAAATTGTCTGTGATAGAGCTACCAACTATCCCACGCTGTTTAAATAGTATGTGATAGAGTTACCAACTTTCCCACAATGTATAAATTGTATGTGATAGAGCTACAAACTTTCCCACACTGTATAAATAGGATTTGATAGAGTTACCAACTTTCCCACGCTGTATAAATTTTATCTGAGAGAGCTACAAACTTTCCCACACTGTATAAATAGGATTTGATAGAGTTACCAACTTTCCCACACTGTATAAATTGTATGTGATAGAGCTACCAACTTTCCCACACTGTATAAATTGTATGTGATAGAGCTACCAACTTTCCCACACTGTATAAATTGTATGTGATAGAGGTACCAACTTTCCCACACTGTATAAATTGTATGTGATAGAGGTACCAACTTTCCCACGCTGTATAAATTTTATGTGATAGAGCTACCAACTTTCTCACACTGTATAAATAGTATGTGATAGAGTTACCAACTTTCCCACACTGTATAAATTGTATGTGATAGAGCTACAAACTTTCCCACACTGTATAAATTGTATGTGATAGAGCTACAAACTTTCCCACACTGTATAAATAGTATATGATAGAGTTACCAACTTTCCCACGCTGTATAAATTTTATGTGATAGAGCTACAAACTTTCCCACACTGTATAAATAGGATTTGATAGAGTTACCAACTTTCCCACACTGTATAAATTGTATGTGATAGAGCTACAAACTTTCCCACACTGTATAAATTGTATGTGATAGAGCTACAAACTTTCCCACAATGTATAAATTGTATGTGATAGAGCTACAAACTTTCCCACACTGCATAAATAGTATGTGATAGAGTTACCAACTTTCCCACAATGTATAAATTGTATGTGATAGAGCTACAAACTTTCCCACACTGTATAAATTGTATGTGATAGAGTTACCAACTTTCCCACGCTGTATAAATTGTATGTGATAGAGCTACAAACTTTCCCACACTATATAAATAGTATGTGATAGAGCTACCAACTTTCCCACACTGTATAAATAGTATGTGATAGATCTACAAATTTCCCACACTGTATAAATTGTACGTGATAGAGCTACCAACTGTCCCACACTGTATAAATTGTACATGATAGAGCTATCAACTTTTCCACACTACATAAATTTTACGAGATAGAGCTACCAACTTTCCCACACTGTATAAATTGTACGTGATAGAGCTACCAACTTTCCCACACTGTATAAATTGTATGTGATAGAGCTACAAACTTTCCCACACTGTATAAATAGTATGTGATAGAGTTACCAACTTTCCCACACTGTATAAATTGTATGTGATAGAGCTACAAACTTTCCCACACTGTATAAATAGGATTTGATAGAGTTACCAACTTTCCCACGCTGTATAAATTTTATCTGAGAGAGCTACAAACTTTCCCACACTGTATAAATAGGATTTGATAGAGTTACCAACTTTCCCACACTGTATAAATTGTATGTGATAGAGCTACAAACTTTCCCACACTGTATAAATTGTATGTGATAGAGCTACAAACTTTCCCACACTGTATAAATTGTATGTGATAGAGCTACAAACTTTCCCACACTGCATAAATAGTATGTGATAGAGTTACCAACTTTCCCACAATGTATAAATTGTATGTGATAGAGCTACAAACTTTCCCACACTGTATAAATTGTATGTGATAGAGTTACCAACTTTCCCACGCTGTATAAATTGTATGTGATAGAGCTACAAACTTTCCCACACTATATAAATAGTATGTGATAGAGCTACCAACTTTCCCACACTGTATAAATAGTATGTGATAGATCTACAAATTTCCCACACTGTATAAATTGTACGTGATAGAGCTACCAACTGTCCCACACTGTATAAATTGTACATGATAGAGCTATCAACTTTTCCACACTACATAAATTTTACGAGATAGAGCTACCAACTTTCCCACACTGTATAAATTGTACGTGATAGAGCTACCAACTTTCCCACACTGTATAAATTGTATGTGATAGAGCTACAAACTTTCCCACACTGTATAAATTGTCTGTGGTAGAGCTACCAATTATCCCACTCTGTTTAAATTGTACGTGATAGAGCTACCAACATTCCGACACTGTATAATTTGTATGTGATATAGCTACCAAATTTCCCACACTGTATAAATTGTATGTGATAGTGCTACCAACGTTCCCACACTATATAAATAGTATGTGAAAGAGTTACCAACTTCCAACGCTGTATAAATTTTATGTGATAGAGCTACCAACTTTTCCACACTGTATAAATTGTATGTGATAGAGCTACAAACTTTCCCACACTGTATAAATTGTCTGTGGTAGAGCTACAAATTATCCCACGCTTTTAAATTGTACGTGATAGAGCTACCAACATTCCGACACTGTATAATTTGTATGTGATAGAGCTACCAAATTTCACACACTGTATAAATTGTACGTGATAGAGCTACCAACTTTCCCACACTGTATAAATTGTACGTGATAGAGCTATCAACATTCCGACACTGTATAATTTGTATGTGATAGAGCTACCAACTTTCCCACACTGTATAAATTGTACGTGATAGAGCTACCAACGTTCCCACACTTTATAAATTGAACGTGATAGAGCTACCAACGTTCCCACACTGTATAAATTGAATGTGATAGAGCTACCAACTGTCCTACACTGTATAAATTCTACAAGATAGAGCTACGAACTGTCCCACACTGTATAAATTGTACGTGATAGAGCTACCAATTTTCACACGCTGTATAGATTGTACGTGATAGAGCTACCATCTTTCACACGCTGTATAGATTATATGTGATAGAGCTACCAACTTTCCCACACCATATAAATTTTATCTGATAGAGCTACCAACTTTCACACGCTGTATAAATTGTATGTGATAGAGGTACCAACTTTCCCACACTGTATAAATTGTCTGTGATAGAGCTACCAACTATCCCACGCTGTTTAAATTGTACGTGATAGAGCTATCAACATTCCGACACTGTATAAATTGTATGTGATAGAGCTACCAACTTTCCCACACTGTATAAATTGTATGTGATAGAGCTACCAACTTACCCACACTGTATAAATTGTATGTGATAGAGGTACCAACTTTCCAACACTGTATAAATTGTCTGTGATAGAGCTACCAACTATCCCACGCTGTTTAAATTGTACGTGATAGAGCTACCAACATTCCGACACTGTATAAAATGTATGCGATAGAGCTACCAAATTTCCCACACTTTATAAATTGTATGTGATGGACCTACCAACGTTCCCACCCTGTATAAATTGTACGTGATGGAGCTACCATTTTCCCACACTGTTTAAATAGGATTTGATAGAGTTACCAACTTTCCCACGCTGTATAAATTTTATGTGATAGAGCTACAAACTTTCCCACACTGTATAAATAGTATGTGATAGAGTTACCAACTTTCCCACACTGTATAAATTGTATGTGATAGAGCTACAAACTTTCCCACACTGTATAAATTGTATGTGATAGAGCTACAAACTTTCCCACACTGTATAAATAGTATATGATAGAGTTACCAACTTTCCCACGCTGTATAAATTGTATGTGATAGAGCTACAAACTTTCCCACACTGTATAAATTGTATGTGATAGAGCTACAAACTTTCCCACACTATAAATTGTACGTGATAGAGTTACCAACTTTCCCACGCTGTATAAATTGTATGTGATAGAGCTACAAACTTTCCCACACTGTATAAATAGTATGTGATAGAGTTACCAACTTTCCCACGCTGTATAAATTGTATGTGATAGAGCTACAAACTTTCCCACACTGTATAAATAGTATGTGATAGAGTTACCAACTTTCCCACGCTGTATAAATTGTATGTGATAGAGCTACAAACTTTCCCACACTGTATAAATAGTATGTGATAGAATTACCAACTTTCCCACGCTGTATAAATTTTATGTGATAGAGATACAAACTTTCCCACACTGTATAAATTGTATGTGATAGAGCTACAAACTTTCCCACACTGTATAAATAGTATGTGATAGAGGTACCAACTTTCCCACACTGTATAAATTGTATGTGATAGAGCTACCAACATTACCAAACTGTATAAATTGTATGTGATAGAGCTAACAACTTTCCCACACTGTATAAATTGTATGTGATAGAGCTACCAACTTTACCAAACTGTATAAATTGTATGTGATAGAGGTACCAACTATCCCACGCTGTTTAAATTGTACGTGATTTAGCTACGAACATTCCGACACTGTATAAATTGTATGCGATAGAGCTACCAACTTTCCCACACTTTATAAATTGTATGTGATGGACCTACCTACGTTCCCACCCTGTATAAATTGTACGTGATAGAGCTACCAACTTTCCCACACTTTATAAATTGTATGTGATGGACCTACCATCGTTCCCACCCTGTATAAATTGTACGTGATAGAGCTACCAATTTTCCCACACTGTTTAAATTGTACGTGATAGAGCTACCAACTTTCCAATACTGTATAAATTGTCTGTGATAGAGCTACCAACTTTCCCACGCTGTTTAAATTGTACATGATAGAGCTACCAACATTCTCACACTGTATAAATTGAATGTGATAGAGCTACCAAATTTCCCACACTGTATAAATTTTACGTGATAGAGCTGCCAACTTTCCCACACTGTATAAATTGTACGTGATAGAGCTACCAATTTTCACACGCTGTATAGATTGTACGTGATAGAGCTACCATCTTTCACACGCTGTATAGATTATATGTGATAGAGCTACCAACTTTCCCACACCATATAAATTTTATCTGATAGAGCTACCAACTTTCACACGCTGTATAAATTGTATGTGATAGAGCTACAAACTTTCCCACACTGTATAAATAGTATGTGATAGAGTTACCAACTTTCCCACGCTGTATAAATTTTATGTGATAGAGATACAAACTTTCCCAAACTGTATAAATTGTATGTGATAGAGCTACAAACTTTCCCACACTGTATAAATAGTATGTGATAGAGGTACCAACTTTCCCACACTGTATAAATTGTCTGTGATAGAGCTACCAACTTTCCCACACTGTATAAATTGTATGTGATAGAGGTACCAACTTTCCCACACTGTATAAATTGTCTGTGATAGAGCTACCAACTATCCCACGCTGTTTAAATTGTACGTGATAGAGCTACCAACATTCCGACACTGTATAAATTGTATGTGATAGAGCTACCAACTTTCCCACACTGTTTAAATTGTATGTGATAGAGCTACCAACTTTCCCACACTGTATAAATTGTATGTGATAGAGGTACCAACTTTCCCACACTGTACAAATTGTCTGTGATAGAGCTACCAACTATCCCACGCTGTTTAAATTGTACGTGATGGAGCTACCAACATTCCGACACTGTATAAATTGTATGCGATAGAGCTACCAACTTTCCCACACTTTATAAATTGTATGTGATGGACCTACCAACGTTCCCACCCTGTATAAATTGTACGTGATGGAGCTACCATTTTCCCACACTGTTTAAATTGTACGTGATAGAGCTACCAACTTTCCCACACTGTTTAAATTGTATGTGATAGAGCTACCAACTTTCCCACACTGTATAAATTGTATGTGATAGAGCTACCAACTTTCCCACACTGTACAAATTGTCTGTGATAGAGCTACCAACTATCCCACGCTGTTTAAATTGTACGTGATGGAGCTACCAACATTCCGACACTGTATAAATTGTATGCGATAGAGCTACCAACTTTCCCACACTGTATAAATTGTATGTGATAGAGCTACAAACTTTCCCACACTGTATAAATAGGATTTGATAGAGTTACCAACTTTCCCACGCTGTATAAATTTTATGTGATAGAGCTACAAACTTTCCCACACTGTATAAATAGTATGTGATAGAGTTACCAACTTTCCCACACTGTATAAATTGTATGTGATAGAGCTACAAACTTTCCCACAATGTATAAATTGTATGTGATAGAGCTACAAACTTTCCCACGCTGTATAAATTGTATGTGATAGAGCTACAAACTTTCCCACACTGTATAAATTGTATGTGATAGAGCTACAAACTTTCCCACACTGTATAAATAGTATGTGATAGAGTTACCAACTTTCCCACACTGTATAAATTGTATGTGATAGAGCTACAAACTTTCCCACACTGTATAAATAGGATTTGATAGAGTTACCAACTTTCCCACGCTGTATAAATTTTATCTGAGAGAGCTACAAACTTTCCCACACTGTATAAATAGGATTTGATAGAGTTACCAACTTTCCCACACTGTATAAATTGTATGTGATAGAGCTACAAACTTTCCCACACTGTATAAATTGTATGTGATAGAGCTACAAACTTTCCCACAATGTATAAATTGTATGTGATAGAGCTACAAACTTTCCCACACTGCATAAATAGTATGTGATAGAGTTACCAACTTTCCCACAATGTATAAATTGTATGTGATAGAGCTACAAACTTTCCCACACTGTATAAATTGTATGTGATAGAGTTACCAACTTTCCCACGCTGTATAAATTGTATGTGATAGAGCTACAAACTTTCCCACACTGTATAAATTGTATGTGATAGAGCTATAAACTTTCCCACACTGTATAAATAGTATGTGATAGAGTTACCAACTTTCCCACACTGTATAAATTGTATGTGATAGAGGTACCAACTTTCCCACACTGTACAAATTGTCTGTGATAGAGCTACCAACTATCCCACGCTGTTTAAATTGTACGTGATGGAGCTACCAACATTCCGACACTGTATAAATTGTATGCGATAGAGCTACCAACTTTCCCACACTGTATAAATTGTATGTGATAGAGCTACAAACTTTCCCACACTGTATAAATAGGATTTGATAGAGTTACCAACTTTCCCACGCTGTATAAATTTTATGTGATAGAGCTACAAACTTTCCCACACTGTATAAATAGTATGTGATAGAGTTACCAACTTTCCCACACTGTATAAATTGTATGTGATAGAGCTACAAACTTTCCCACAATGTATAAATTGTATGTGATAGAGCTACAAACTTTCCCACGCTGTATAAATTGTATGTGATAGAGCTACAAACTTTCCCACACTGTATAAATTGTATGTGATAGAGCTACAAACTTTCCCACACTGTATAAATAGTATGTGATAGAGTTACCAACTTTCCCACACTGTATAAATTGTATGTGATAGAGCTACAAACTTTCCCACACTGTATAAATAGGATTTGATAGAGTTACCAACTTTCCCACGCTGTATAAATTTTATCTGAGAGAGCTACAAACTTTCCCACACTGTATAAATAGGATTTGATAGAGTTACCAACTTTCCCACACTGTATAAATTGTATGTGATAGAGCTACAAACTTTCCCACACTGTATAAATTGTATGTGATAGAGCTACAAACTTTCCCACAATGTATAAATTGTATGTGATAGAGCTACAAACTTTCCCACACTGCATAAATAGTATGTGATAGAGTTACCAACTTTCCCACAATGTATAAATTGTATGTGATAGAGCTACAAACTTTCCCACACTGTATAAATTGTATGTGATAGAGTTACCAACTTTCCCACGCTGTATAAATTGTATGTGATAGAGCTACAAACTTTCCCACACTGTATAAATTGTATGTGATAGAGCTATAAACTTTCCCAAACTGTATAAATAGTATGTGATAGAGTTACCAACTTTCCCACACTGTATAAATTGTATGTGATAGAGGTACCAACTTTCCCACACTGTACAAATTGTCTGTGATAGAGCTACCAACTATCCCACGCTGTTTAAATTGTACGTGATGGAGCTACCAACATTCCGACACTGTATAAATTGTATGCGATAGAGCTACCAACTTTCCCACACTTTATAAATTGTATGTGATGGACCTACCAACGTTCCCACCCTGTATAAATTGTACGTGATGGAGCTACCATTTTCCCACACTGTTTAAATTGTACGTGATAGAGCTACCAACTTTCCCACACTGTTTAAATTGTATGTGATAGAGCTACCAACTTTCCCACACTGTATA
The DNA here is from genome assembly GCF_036971445.1 of Narcine bancroftii. Lineage (NCBI taxonomy): Eukaryota > Metazoa > Chordata > Chondrichthyes > Torpediniformes > Narcinidae > Narcine > Narcine bancroftii. Next base: position 374,152,058 of record NC_091470.1, read on the forward strand.
AATTGTATGTGATAGAGCTACCAACTTTCCCACACTGTACAAATTGTCTGTGATAGAGCTACCAACTATCCCACGCTGTTTAAATTGTACGTGATGGAGCTACCAACATTCCGACACTGTATAAATTGTATGCGATAGAGCTACCAACTTTCCCACACTGTATAAATTGTATGTGATAGAGCTACAAACTTTCCCACACTGTATAAATAGGATTTGATAGAGTTACCAACTTTCCCACGCTGTATAAATTTTATGTGATAGAGCTACAAACTTTCCCACACTGTATAAATAGTATGTGATAGAGTTACCAACTTTCCCACACTGTATAAATTGTATGTGATAGAGCTACAAACTTTCCCACAATGTATAAATTGTATGTGATAGAGCTACAAACTTTCCCACGCTGTATAAATTGTATGTGATAGAGCTACAAACTTTCCCACACTGTATAAATTGTATGTGATAGAGCTACAAACTTTCCCACACTGTATAAATAGTATGTGATAGAGTTACCAACTTTCCCACACTGTATAAATTGTATGTGATAGAGCTACAAACTTTCCCACACTGTATAAATAGGATTTGATAGAGTTACCAACTTTCCCACGCTGTATAAATTTTATCTGAGAGAGCTACAAACTTTCCCACACTGTATAAATAGGATTTGATAGAGTTACCAACTTTCCCACACTGTATAAATTGTATGTGATAGAGCTACAAACTTTCCCACACTGTATAAATTGTATGTGATAGAGCTACAAACTTTCCCACAATGTATAAATTGTATGTGATAGAGCTACAAACTTTCCCACACTGCATAAATAGTATGTGATAGAGTTACCAACTTTCCCACAATGTATAAATTGTATGTGATAGAGCTACAAACTTTCCCACACTGTATAAATTGTATGTGATAGAGTTACCAACTTTCCCACGCTGTATAAATTGTATGTGATAGAGCTACAAACTTTCCCACACTATATAAATAGTATGTGATAGAGCTACCAACTTTCCCACACTGTATAAATAGTATGTGATAGATCTACAAATTTCCCACACTGTATAAATTGTACGTGATAGAGCTACCAACTGTCCCACACTGTATAAATTGTACATGATAGAGCTATCAACTTTTCCACACTACATAAATTTTACGAGATAGAGCTACCAACTTTCCCACACTGTATAAATTGTACGTGATAGAGCTACCAACTTTCCCACACTGTATAAATTGTATGTGATAGAGCTACAAACTTTCCCACACTGTATAAATTGTCTGTGGTAGAGCTACCAATTATCCCACTCTGTTTAAATTGTACGTGATAGAGCTACCAACATTCCGACACTGTATAATTTGTATGTGATATAGCTACCAAATTTCCCACACTGTATAAATTGTATGTGATAGTGCTACCAACGTTCCCACACTATATAAATAGTATGTGAAAGAGTTACCAACTTCCAACGCTGTATAAATTTTATGTGATAGAGCTACCAACCTTCCCACACTGTATAAATTGTATGTGATAGAGCTACAAACTTTCCAACACTGTATAAATTGTCTGTGGTAGAGCTACAAATTATCCCACGCTTTTAAATTGTACGTGATAGAGCTACCAACATTCCGACACTGTATAATTTGTATGTGATAGAGCTACCAAATTTCACACACTGTATAAATTGTATGTGATAGTGCTACCAATGTTCCCACACTGTATAAATAGTATGTGAAAGAGTTACCAACTTTCCAACGTTGTATACATTTTATGTGATAGAGCTACCAACTTTCCCACACTGTATAAATTGTACGTGATAGAGCTATCAACATTCCGACACTGTATAATTTGTATGTGATAGAGCTACCAACTTTCCCACACTGTATAAATTGTACGTGATAGAGCTACCAACGTTCCCACACTGTATAAATTGAACGTGATAGAGCTACCAACGTTCCCACACTGTATAAATTGAATGTGATAGAGCTACCAACTGTCCTACACTGTATAAATTCTACAAGATAGAGCTACGAACTGTCCCACACTGTATAAATTGTACGTGATAGAGCTACCAATTTTCACACGCTGTATAGATTGTACGTGATAGAGCTACCATCTTTCACACGCTGTATAGATTATATGTGATAGAGGTACCAACTTTCCCACACTGTATAAATTGTCTGTGATAGAGCTACCAACTATCCCACGCTGTTTAAATTGTACGTGATAGAGCTATCAACATTCCGACACTGTATAAATTGTATGTGATAGAGCTACCAACTTTCCCACACTGTATAAATTGTATGTGATAGAGCTACCAACTTTCCCACACTGTATAAATTGTATGTGATAGAGGTACCAACTTTCCAACACTGTATAAATTGTCTGTGATAGAGCTACCAACTATCCCACGCTGTTTAAATTGTACGTGATAGAGCTACCAACATTCCGACACTGTATAAATTGTATGCTATAGAGCTACCAACTTTCCCACACTTTATAAATTGTATGTGATGGACCTACCAACGTTCCCACCCTGCATAAATTGTACGTGATGGAGCTACCATTTTCCCACACTGTTTAAATAGGATTTGATAGAGTTACCAACTTTCCCACGCTGTATAAATTTTATGTGATAGAGCTACCAACTTTCCCACACTGTATAAATAGTATGTGATAGAGTTACCAACTTTCCCACACTGTATAAATTGTATGTGATAGAGCTACAAACTTTCCCACACTGTATAAATTGTATGTGATAGAGCTACAAACTTTCCCACACTGTATAAATAGTATATGATAGAGTTACCAACTTTCCCACGCTGTATAAATTTTATGTGATAGAGCTACAAACTTTCCCACACTGTATAAATAGTATGTGATAGAGTTACCAACTTTCCCACACTGTATAAATTGTATGTGATAGAGCTACAAACTTTCCCACACTGTATAAATTGTATGTGATAGAGCTACAAACTTTCCCACACTGTATAAATAGTATGTGATAGAGTTACCAACTTTCCCACACTGTATAAATTGTATGTGATAGAGCTACAAACTTTCCCACACTGTATAAATAGGATTTGATAGAGTTACCAACTTTCCCACGCTGTATAAATTTTATCTGAGAGAGCTACAAACTTTCCCACACTGTATAAATAGGATTTGATAGAGTTACCAACTTTCCCACACTGTATAAATTGTATGTGATAGAGCTACAAACTTTCCCACACTGTATAAATTGTATGTGATAGAGCTACAAACTTTCCCACAATGTATAAATTGTATGTGATAGAGCTACAAACTTTCCCACACTGCATAAATAGTATGTGATAGAGTTACCAACTTTCCCACAATGTATAAATTGTATGTGATAGAGCTACAAACTTTCCCACACTGTATAAATTGTATGTGATAGAGTTACCAACTTTCCCACGCTGTATAAATTGTATGTGATAGAGCTACAAACTTTCCCACACTATATAAATAGTATGTGATAGAGCTACCAACTTTCCCACACTGTATAAATAGTATGTGATAGATCTACAAATTTCCCACACTGTATAAATTGTACGTGATAGAGCTACCAACTGTCCCACACTGTATAAATTGTACATGATAGAGCTATCAACTTTTCCACACTACATAAATTTTACGAGATAGAGCTACCAACTTTCCCACACTGTATAAATTGTACGTGATAGAGCTACCAACTTTCCCACACTGTATAAATTGTATGTGATAGAGCTACAAACTTTCCCACACTGTATAAATTGTCTGTGGTAGAGCTACCAATTATCCCACTCTGTTTAAATTGTACGTGATAGAGCTACCAACATTCCGACACTGTATAATTTGTATGTGATATAGCTACCAAATTTCCCACACTGTATAAATTGTATGTGATAGTGCTACCAACGTTCCCACACTATATAAATAGTATGTGAAAGAGTTACCAACTTCCAACGCTGTATAAATTTTATGTGATAGAGCTACCAACCTTCCCACACTGTATAAATTGTATGTGATAGAGCTACAAACTTTCCAACACTGTATAAATTGTCTGTGGTAGAGCTACAAATTATCCCACGCTTTTAAATTGTACGTGATAGAGCTACCAACATTCCGACACTGTATAATTTGTATGTGATAGAGCTACCAAATTTCACACACTGTATAAATTGTATGTGATAGTGCTACCAATGTTCCCACACTGTATAAATAGTATGTGAAAGAGTTACCAACTTTCCAACGTTGTATACATTTTATGTGATAGAGCTACCAACTTTCCCACACTGTATAAATTGTACGTGATAGAGCTATCAACATTCCGACACTGTATAATTTGTATGTGATAGAGCTACCAACTTTCCCACACTGTATAAATTGTACGTGATAGAGCTACCAACGTTCCCACACTGTATAAATTGAACGTGATAGAGCTACCAACGTTCCCACACTGTATAAATTGAATGTGATAGAGCTACCAACTGTCCTACACTGTATAAATTCTACAAGATAGAGCTACGAACTGTCCCACACTGTATAAATTGTACGTGATAGAGCTACCAATTTTCACACGCTGTATAGATTGTACGTGATAGAGCTACCATCTTTCACACGCTGTATAGATTATATGTGATAGAGGTACCAACTTTCCCACACTGTATAAATTGTCTGTGATAGAGCTACCAACTATCCGACGCTGTTTAAATTGTACGTGATAGAGCTATCAACATTCCGACACTGTATAAATTGTATGTGATAGAGCTACCAACTTTCCCACACTGTATAAATTGTATGTGATAGAGCTACCAACTTTCCCACACTGTATAAATTGTATGTGATAGAGGTACCAACTTTCCAACACTGTATAAATTGTCTGTGATAGAGCTACCAACTATCCCACGCTGTTTAAATTGTACGTGATAGAGCTACCAACATTCCGACACTGTATAAATTGTATGCTATAGAGCTACCAACTTTCCCACACTTTATAAATTGTATGTGATGGACCTACCAACGTTCCCACCCTGCATAAATTGTACGTGATGGAGCTACCATTTTCCCACACTGTTTAAATAGGATTTGATAGAGTTACCAACTTTCCCACGCTGTATAAATTTTATGTGATAGAGCTACCAACTTTCCCACACTGTATAAATAGTATGTGATAGAGTTACCAACTTTCCCACACTGTATAAATTGTATGTGATAGAGCTACAAACTTTCCCACACTGTATAAATTGTATGTGATAGAGCTACAAACTTTCCCACACTGTATAAATAGTATATGATAGAGTTACCAACTTTCCCACGCTGTATAAATTTTATGTGATAGAGCTACAAACTTTCCCACACTGTATAAATAGTATGTGATAGAGTTACCAACTTTCCCACACTGTATAAATTGTATGTGATAGAGCTACAAACTTTCCCACACTGTATAAATTGTATGTGATAGAGCTACAAACTTTCCCACACTGTATAAATAGTATATGATAGAGTTACCAACTTTCCCACGCTGTATAAATTGTATGTGATAGAGCTACAAACTTTCCCACACTGTATAAATTGTATGTGATAGAGCTACAAACTTTCCCACACTATAAATTGTACGTGATAGAGTTACCAACTTTCCCACGCTGTATAAATTGTATGTGATAGAGCTACAAACTTTCCCACACTGTATAAATAGTATGTGATAGAGTTACCAACTTTCCCACGCTGTATAAATTGTATGTGATAGAGCTACAAACTTTCCCAAACTGTATAAATAGTATGTGATAGAGTTACCAACTTTCCCACGCTGTATAAATTGTATGTGATAGAGCTACAAACTTTCCCACACTGTATAAATAGTATGTGATAGAGTTACCAACTTTCCCACGCTGTATAAATTTTATGTGATAGAGATACAAACTTTCCCACACTGTATAAATTGTATGTGATAGAGCTACCAACTTTACGAAACTGTATAAATTGTATGTGATAGAGGTACCAACTATCCCACGCTGTTTAAATTGTACGTGATTTAGCTACGAACATTCCGACACTGTATAAATTGTATGCGATAGAGCTACCAACTTTCCCACACTTTATAAATTGTATGTGATGGACCTACCTACGTTCCCACCCTGTATAAATTGTACGTGATAGAGCTACCAACTTTCCCACACTTTATAAATTGTATGTGATGGACCTACCATCGTTCCCACCCTGTATAAATTGTACGTGATAGAGCTACCAATTTTCCCACACTGTTTAAATTGTACGTGATAGAGCTACCAACTTTCCAACACTGTATAAATTGTCTGTGATAGAGCTACCAACTTTCCCACGCTGTTTAAATTGTACATGATAGAGCTACCAACATTCTCACACTGTATAAATTGAATGTGATAGAGCTACCAAATTTCCCACACTGTATAAATTTTACGTGATAGAGCTGCCAACTTTCCCACACTGTATAAATTGTACGTGATAGAGCTACCAATTTTCACACGCTGTATAGATTGTACGTGATAGAGCTACCATCTTTCACACGCTGTATAGATTATATGTGATAGAGCTACCAACTTTCCCACACCATATAAATTTTATCTGATAGAGCTACCAACTTTCACACGCTGTATAAATTGTATGTGATAGAGCTACAAACTTTCCCACACTGTATAAATAGTATGTGATAGAGTTACCAACTTTCCCACGCTGTATAAATTTTATGTGATAGAGATACAAACTTTCCCAAACTGTATAAATTGTATGTGATAGAGCTACAAACTTTCCCACACTGTATAAATAGTATGTGATAGAGGTACCAACTTTCCCACACTGTATAAATTGTCTGTGATAGAGCTACCAACTTTCCCACACTGTATAAATTGTATGTGATAGAGGTACCAACTTTCCCACACTGTATAAATTGTCTGTGATAGAGCTAGCAACTATCCCACGCTGTTTAAATTGTACGTGATAGAGCTACCAACATTCCGACACTGTATAAATTGTATGTGATAGAGCTACCAACTTTCCCACACTGTTTAAATTGTATGTGATAGAGCTACCAACTTTCCCACACTGTATAAATTGTATGTGATAGAGGTACCAACTTTCCCACACTGTACAAATTGTCTGTGATAGAGCTACCAACTATCCCACGCTGTTTAAATTGTACGTGATGGAGCTACCAACATTCCGACACTGTATAAATTGTATGCGATAGAGCTACCAACTTTCCCACACTCTATAAATTGTATGTGATGGACCTACCAACGTTCCCACCCTGTATAAATTGTACGTGATGGGGCTACCATTTTCCCACACTGTTTAAATTGTACGTGATAGAGCTACCAACTTTCCCACACTGTTTAAATTGTATGTGATAGAGCTACCAACTTTCCCACACTGTATAAATTGTATGTGATAGAGCTACCAACTTTCCCACACTGTACAAATTGTCTGTGATAGAGCTACCAACTATCCCACGCTGTTTAAATTGTACGTGATGGAGCTACCAACATTCCGACACTGTATAAATTGTATGCGATAGAGCTACCAACTTTCCCACACTGTATAAATTGTATGTGATAGAGCTACAAACTTTCCCACACTGTATAAATAGGATTTGATAGAGTTACCAACTTTCCCACGCTGTATAAATTTTATGTGATAGAGCTACAAACTTTCCCACACTGTATAAATAGTATGTGATAGAGTTACCAACTTTCCCACACTGTATAAATTGTATGTGATAGAGCTACAAACTTTCCCACAATGTATAAATTGTATGTGATAGAGCTACAAACTTTCCCACGCTGTATAAATTGTATGTGATAGAGCTACAAACTTTCCCACACTGTATAAATTGTATGTGATAGAGCTACAAACTTTCCCACACTGTATAAATAGTATGTGATAGAGTTACCAACTTTCCCACACTGTATAAATTGTATGTGATAGAGCTACAAACTTTCCCACACTGTATAAATAGGATTTGATAGAGTTACCAACTTTCCCACGCTGTATAAATTTTATCTGAGAGAGCTACAAACTTTCCCACACTGTATAAATAGGATTTGATAGAGTTACCAACTTTCCCACACTGTATAAATTGTATGTGATAGAGCTACAAACTTTCCCACACTGTATAAATTGTATGTGATAGAGCTACAAACTTTCCCACAATGTATAAATTGTATGTGATAGAGCTACAAACTTTCCCACACTGTATAAATTGTATGTGATAGAGTTACCAACTTTCCCACGCTGTATAAATTGTATGTGATAGAGCTACAAACTTTCCCACACTATATAAATAGTATGTGATAGAGCTACCAACTTTCCCACACTGTATAAATAGTATGTGATAGATCTACAAATTTCCCACACTGTATAAATTGTACGTGATAGAGCTACCAACTGTCCCACACTGTATAAATTGTACATGATAGAGCTATCAACTTTTCCACACTACATAAATTTTACGAGATAGAGCTACCAACTTTCCCACACTGTATAAATTGTACGTGATAGAGCTACCAACTTTCCCACACTGTATAAATTGTATGTGATAGAGCTACAAACTTTCCCACACTGTATAAATAGTATGTGATAGAGTTACCAACTTTCCCACACTGTATAAATTGTATGTGATAGAGCTACAAACTTTCCCACACTGTATAAATAGGATTTGATAGAGTTACCAACTTTCCCACGCTGTATAAATTTTATCTGAGAGAGCTACAAACTTTCCCACACTGTATAAATAGGATTTGATAGAGTTACCAACTTTCCCACACTGTATAAATTGTATGTGATAGAGCTACAAACTTTCCCACACTGTATAAATTGTATGTGATAGAGCTACAAACTTTCCCACACTGTATAAATTGTATGTGATAGAGCTACAAACTTTCCCACACTGCATAAATAGTATGTGATAGAGTTACCAACTTTCCCACAATGTATAAATTGTATGTGATAGAGCTACAAACTTTCCCACACTGTATAAATTGTATGTGATAGAGTTACCAACTTTCCCACGCTGTATAAATTGTATGTGATAGAGCTACAAACTTTCCCACACTATATAAATAGTATGTGATAGAGCTACCAACTTTCCCACACTGTATAAATAGTATGTGATAGATCTACAAATTTCCCACACTGTATAAATTGTACGTGATAGAGCTACCAACTGTCCCACACTGTATAAATTGTACATGATAGAGCTATCAACTTTTCCACACTACATAAATTTTACGAGATAGAGCTACCAACTTTCCCACACTGTATAAATTGTACGTGATAGAGCTACCAACTTTCCCACACTGTATAAATTGTATGTGATAGAGCTACAAACTTTCCCACACTGTATAAATTGTCTGTGGTAGAGCTACCAATTATCCCACTCTGTTTAAATTGTACGTGATAGAGCTACCAACATTCCGACACTGTATAATTTGTATGTGATATAGCTACCAAATTTCCCACACTGTATAAATTGTATGTGATAGTGCTACCAACGTTCCCACACTATATAAATAGTATGTGAAAGAGTTACCAACTTCCAACGCTGTATAAATTTTATGTGATAGAGCTACCAACTTTCCCACACTGTATAAATTGTATGTGATAGAGCTACAAACTTTCCCACACTGTATAAATTGTCTGTGGTAGAGCTACAAATTATCCCACGCTTTTAAATTGTATGTGATAGAGCTACCAACATTCCGACACTGTATAATTTGTATGTGATAGAGCTACCAAATTTCACACACTGTATAAATTGTACGTGATAGAGCTACCAACTTTCCCACACTGTATAAATTGTACGTGATAGAGCTATCAACATTCCGACACTGTATAATTTGTATGTGATAGAGCTACCAACTTTCCCACACTGTATAAATTGTACGTGATAGAGCTACCAACGTTCCCACACTGTATAAATTGAACGTGATAGAGCTACCAACGTTCCCACACTGTATAAATTGAATGTGATAGAGCTACCAACTGTCCTACACTGTATAAATTCTACAAGATAGAGCTACGAACTGTCCCACACTGTATAAATTGTACGTGATAGAGCTACCAATTTTCACACGCTGTATAGATTGTACGTGATAGAGCTACCATCTTTCACACGCTGTATAGATTATATGTGATAGAGCTACCAACTTTCCCACACCATATAAATTTTATCTGATAGAGCTACCAACTTTCACACGCTGTATAAATTGTATGTGATAGAGGTACCAACTTTCCCACACTGTATAAATTGTCTGTGATAGAGCTACCAACTATCCCACGCTGTTTAAATTGTACGTGATAGAGCTATCAACATTCCGACACTGTATAAATTGTATGTGATAGAGCTACCAACTTTCCCACACTGTATAAATTGTATGTGATAGAGCTACCAACTTACCCACACTGTATAAATTGTATGTGATAGAGGTACCAACTTTCCAACACTGTATAAATTGTCTGTGATAGAGCTACCAACTATCCCACGCTGTTTAAATTGTACGTGATAGAGCTACCAACATTCCGACACTGTATAAAATGTATGCGATAGAGCTACCAAATTTCCCACACTTTATAAATTGTATGTGATGGACCTACCAACGTTCCCACCCTGTATAAATTGTACGTGATGGAGCTACCATTTTCCCACACTGTTTAAATAGGATTTGATAGAGTTACCAACTTTCCCACGCTGTATAAATTTTATGTGATAGAGCTACAAACTTTCCCACACTGTATAAATAGTATGTGATAGAGTTACCAACTTTCCCACACTGTATAAATTGTATGTGATAGAGCTACAAACTTTCCCACACTGTATAAATTGTATGTGATAGAGCTACAAACTTTCCCACACTGTATAAATAGTATATGATAGAGTTACCAACTTTCCCACGCTGTATAAATTGTATGTGATAGAGCTACAAACTTTCCCACACTGTATAAATTGTATGTGATAGAGCTACAAACTTTCCCACACTATAAATTGTACGTGATAGAGTTACCAACTTTCCCACGCTGTATAAATTGTATGTGATAGAGCTACAAACTTTCCCACACTGTATAAATAGTATGTGATAGAGTTACCAACTTTCCCACGCTGTATAAATTGTATGTGATAGAGCTACAAACTTTCCCACACTGTATAAATAGTATGTGATAGAGTTACCAACTTTCCCACGCTGTATAAATTGTATGTGATAGAGCTACAAACTTTCCCACACTGTATAAATAGTATGTGATAGAATTACCAACTTTCCCACGCTGTATAAATTTTATGTGATAGAGATACAAACTTTCCCACACTGTATAAATTGTATGTGATAGAGCTACAAACTTTCCCACACTGTATAAATAGTATGTGATAGAGGTACCAACTTTCCCACACTGTATAAATTGTATGTGATAGAGCTACCAACATTACCAAACTGTATAAATTGTATGTGATAGAGCTAACAACTTTCCCACACTGTATAAATTGTATGTGATAGAGCTACCAACTTTACCAAACTGTATAAATTGTATGTGATAGAGGTACCAACTATCCCACGCTGTTTAAATTGTACGTGATTTAGCTACGAACATTCCGACACTGTATAAATTGTATGCGATAGAGCTACCAACTTTCCCACACTTTATAAATTGTATGTGATGGACCTACCTACGTTCCCACCCTGTATAAATTGTACGTGATAGAGCTACCAACTTTCCCACACTTTATAAATTGTATGTGATGGACCTACCATCGTTCCCACCCTGTATAAATTGTACGTGATAGAGCTACCAATTTTCCCACACTGTTTAAATTGTACGTGATAGAGCTACCAACTTTCCAACACTGTATAAATTGTCTGTGATAGAGCTACCAACTTTCCCACGCTGTTTAAATTGTACATGATAGAGCTACCAACATTCTCACACTGTATAAATTGAATGTGATAGAGCTACCAAATTTCCCACACTGTATAAATTTTACGTGATAGAGCTGCCAACTTTCCCACACTGTATAAATTGTACGTGATAGAGCTACCAATTTTGACACGCTGTATAGATTGTACGTGATAGAGCTACCATCTTTCACACGCTGTATAGATTGTATGTGATAGAGCTACCAACTTTCCCACACCATATAAATTTTATCTGATAGAGCTACCAACTTTCACACGCTGTATAAATTGTATGTGATAGAGCTACAAACTTTCCCACAATGTATAAATTGTATGTGATAGAGCTACAAACTTTCCCACGCTGTATAAATTTTATGTGATAGAGATACAAACTTTCCCAAACTGTATAAATTGTATGTGATAGAGCTACAAACTTTCCCACACTATATAAATAGTATGTGATAGAGCTACCAACTTTCCCACACTGTATAAATAGTATGTGATAGATCTACAAATTTCCCACACTGTATAAATTGTACGTGATAGAGCTACCAACTGTCCCACACTGTATAAATTGTACATGATAGAGCTATCAACTTTTCCACACTACATAAATTTTACGAGATAGAGCTACCAACTTTCCCACACTGTATAAATTGTACGTGATAGAGCTACCAACTTTCCCACACTGTATAAATTGTATGTGATAGAGCTACAAACTTTCCCACACTGTATAAATTGTCTGTGGTAGAGCTACCAATTATCCCACTCTGTTTAAATTGTACGTGATAGAGCTACCAACATTCCGACACTGTATAATTTGTATGTGATATAGCTACCAAATTTCCCACACTGTATAAATTGTATGTGATAGTGCTACCAACGTTCCCACACTATATAAATAGTATGTGAAAGAGTTACCAACTTCCAACGCTGTATAAATTTTATGTGATAGAGCTACCAACCTTCCCACACTGTATAAATTGTATGTGATAGAGCTACAAACTTTCCCACACTGTATAAATTGTCTGTGGTAGAGCTACAAATTATCCCACGCTTTTAAATTGTACGTGATAGAGCTACCAACATTCCGACACTGTATAATTTGTATGTGATAGAGCTACCAAATTTCACACACTGTATAAATTGTATGTGATAGTGCTACCAACGTTCCCACACTGTATAAATAGTATGTGAAAGAGTTACCAACTTTCCAACGTTGTATACATTTTATGTGATAGAGCTACCAACTTTCCCACACTGTATAAATTGTACGTGATAGAGCTATCAACATTCCGACACTGTATAATTTGTATGTGATAGAGCTACCAACTTTCCCACACTGTATAAATTGTACGTGATAGAGCTACCAACGTTCCCACACTGTATAAATTGAACGTGATAGAGCTACCAACGTTCCCACACTGTATAAATTGAATGTGATAGAGCTACCAACTGTCCTACACTGTATAAATTCTACAAGATAGAGCTACGAACTGTCCCACACTGTATAAATTGTACGTGATAGAGCTACCAATTTTCACACGCTGTATAGATTGTACGTGATAGAGCTACCATCTTTCACACGCTGTATAGATTATATGTGATAGAGTTACCAACTTTCCCACACCATATAAATTTTATCTGATAGAGCTACCAACTTTCACACGCTGTATAAATTGTATGTGATAGAGGTACCAACTTTCCCACACTGTATAAATTGTCTGTGATAGAGCTACCAACTATCCCACGCTGTTTAAATTGTACGTGATAGAGCTATCAACATTCCGACACTGTATAAATTGTATGTGATAGAGCTACCAACTTTCCCACACTGTATAAATTGTATGTGATAGAGCTACCAACTTTCCCACACTGTATAAATTGTATGTGATAGAGGTACCAACTTTCCAACACTGTATAAATTGTCTGTGATAGAGCTACCAACTATCCCACGCTGTTTAAATTGTACGTGATAGAGCTACCAACATTCCGACACTGTATAAATTGTATGCGATAGAGCTACCAACTTTCCCACACTTTATAAATTGTATGTGATGGACCTACCAACGTTCCCACCCTGCATAAATTGTACGTGATGGAGCTACCATTTTCCCACACTGTTTAAATAGGATTTGATAGAGTTACCAACTTTCCCACGCTGTATAAATTTTATGTGATAGAGCTACCAACTTTCCCACACTGTATAAATAGTATGTGATAGAGTTACCAACTTTCCCACACTGTATAAATTGTATGTGATAGAGCTACAAACTTTCCCACACTGTATAAATTGTATGTGATAGAGCTACAAACTTTCCCACACTGTATAAATTGTATGTGATAGAGCTACAAACTTTCCCACACTATAAATTGTACGTGATAGAGTTACCAACTTTCCCACGCTGTATAAATTGTATGTGATAGAGCTACAAACTTTCCCACACTGTATAAATAGTATGTGATAGAGTTACCAACTTTCCCACGCTGTATAAATTGTATGTGATAGAGCTACAAACTTTCCCACACTGTATAAATAGTATGTGATAGAGTTACCAACTTTCCCACGCTGTATAAATTGTATGTGATAGAGCTACAAACTTTCCCACACTGTATAAATAGTATGTGATAGAGTTACCAACTTTCCCACGCTGTATAAATTTTATGTGATAGAGATACAAACTTTCCCACACTGTATAAATTGTATGTGATAGAGCTACAAATTTTCCCACACTGTATAAATAGTATGTGATAGAGGTACCAACTTTCCCACACTGTATAAATTGTATGTGATAGAGCTACCAACTTTACCAAACTGTATAAATTGTATGTGATAGAGCTAACAACTTTCCCACACTGTATAAATTGTATGTGATAGAGCTACCAACTTTAACAAACTGTATAAATTGTATGTGATAGAGGTACCAACTATCCCACGCTGTTTAAATTGTACGTGATTTAGCTACGAACATTCCGACACTGTATAAATTGTATGCGATAGAGCTACCAACTTTCCCACACTTTATAAATTGTATGTGATGGACCTACCTACGTTCCCACCCTGTATAAATTGTACGTGATAGAGCTACCAACTTTCCCACACTTTATAAATTGTATGTGATGGACCTACCATCGTTCCCACCCTGTATAAATTGTACGTGATAGAGCTACCAATTTTCCCACACTGTTTAAATTGTACGTGATAGAGCTACCAACTTTCCAACACTGTATAAATTGTCTGTGATAGAGCTACCAACTTTCCCACGCTGTTTAAATTGTACGTGATAGAGCTACCAACATTCTCACACTGTATAAATTGAATGTGGTAGAGCTACCAAATTTCCCACACTGTATAAATTTTACGTGATAGAGCTGCCAACTTTCCCACACTGTATAAATTGTACGTGATAGAGCTACCAATTTTCACACGCTGTATAGATTGTACGTGATAGAGCTACCATCTTTCACACGCTGTATAGATTATATGTGATAGAGCTACCAACATTCCCACACCATATAAATTTTATCTGATAGAGCTACCAACTTTCACACGCTGTATAAATTGTATGTGATAGAGCTACAAACTTTCCCACACTGTATAAATAGTATGTGATAGAGTTACCAACTTTCCCACGCTGTATAAATTTTATGTGATAGAGATACAAACTTTCCCAAACTGTATAAATTGTATGTGATAGAGCTACAAACTTTCCCACACTGTATAAATAGTATGTGATAGAGGTACCAACTTTCCCACACTGTATAAATTGTCTGTGATAGAGCTACAAACTTTCCCACACTGTATAAATTGTATGTGATAGAGGTACCAACTTTCCCACACTGTATAAATTGTCTGTGATAGAGCTACCAACTATCCCACGCTGTTTAAATTGTACGTGATAGAGCTACCAACATTCCGACACTGTATAAATTGTATGTGATAGAGCTACCAACTTTCCCACACTGTTTAAATTGTATGTGATAGAGCTACCAACTTTCCCACACTGTATAAATTGTATGTGATAGAGGTACCAACTTTCCCACGCTGTACAAATTGTCTGTGATAGAGCTACCAACTATCCCACGCTGTTTAAATTGTACGTGATGGAGCTACCAACATTCCGACACTGTATAAATTGTATGCGATAGAGCTACCAACTTTCCCACACTTTATAAATTGTATGTGATGGACCTACCAACGTTCCCACCCTGTATAAATTGTACGTGATGGAGCTACCATTTTCCCACACTGTTTAAATTGTACGTGATAGAGCTACCAACTTTCCCACGCTGTTTAAATTGTACATGATAGAGCTACCAACATTCTCACACTGTATAAAATGGACGTGATAGAGCTAACAACTTTCCCACGCTGTATGAATTTTACGTGATAGTGTTACCAACTCTCCTACACATTTTAAATTGTATGTGATAGAGCTACCAACATTCCCACACTGTATAAATTGAATGTGATAGAGCTACCAACTTTCCCACACTGTATAAATTTTACGTGATAGAGCTGCCAACTTTCACACGCTGTATAGATTATATGTGATAGAACTACCAACTTTCCCACACAATATAAATTGTAGGTGATAGAGCTACCAACTTTCACACGCTGTATAAATTGTATGTGATAGAGCTACAAACTTTCCCACACTATATAAATAGGATGTGATAGACTTACCAACTTTCCCACGCTGTATAAATTGTATGTGATAGAGCTACCAAATTTCCAACACTGTATAAATTGTATGTGATAGAGCTACAAACTTTCCCACACTGTATAAATAGGATTTGATAGAGTTACCAACTTTCCCACGCTGTATAAATTTTATGTGATAGAGCTACAAACTTTCCCACACTGTATAAATAGTATGTGATAGAGTTACCAACTTTCCCACACTGTATAAATTGTATGTGATAGAGCTGCAAACTTTCCCACACTGTATAAATTGTATGTGATAGAGCTACAAACTTTCCCACGCTGTATAAATTGTATGTGATAGAGCTACAAACTTTCCCACACTGTATAAATTGTATGTGATAGAGCTATAAACTTTCCCACACTGTATAAATAGTATGTGATAGAGTTACCAACTTTCCCACACTGTATAAATTGTATGTGATAGAGCTACAAACTTTCCCACACTGTATAAATAGGATTTGATAGAGTTACCAACTTTCTCACGCTGTATAAATTTTATGTGAGAGAGCTACAAACTTTCCCACAATGTATAAATAGGATTTGATAGAGTTACCAACTTTCCCACACTGTATAAATTGTATGTGATAGAGCTACAAACTTTCCCACACTGTATAAATAGTATGTGATAGAGTTACCAACTTTCCCACGCTGTATAAATTGTATGTGATAGAGCTACAAACTTTCCCACACTGTATAAATAGTATGTGATAGAGTTACCAACTTTCCCACGCTGTATAAATTGTATGTGATAGAGGTACCAACTTTACCACACTGTATAAATTGTATGTGATAGAGCTACCAACTTTACCAAACTGTATAAATTGTATGTGATAGAGCTAACAACTTTCCCACACTGTATAAATTGTATGTGATAGAGCTACCAACTTTACCAAACTGTATAAATTGTATGTGATAGAGGTACCAACTATCCCACGCTGTTTAAATTGTACGTGATTTAGCTACGAACATTCCGACACTGTATAAATTGTATGCGATAGAGCTACCAACTTTCCCACACTTTATAAATTGTATGTGATGGACCTACCTACGTTCCCACCCTGTATAAATTGTACGTGATAGAGCTACCAACTTTCCCACACTGTATAAATAGTATGTGAAAGAGTTACCAACTTCCAACGCTGTATACATTTTATGTGATAGAGCTACCAACTTTCCCACACTGTATAAATTGTATGTGATAGAGCTACAAACTTTCCCACACTGTATAAATTGTCTGTGGTAGAGCTACAAATTATCCCACGCTTTTAAATTGTACGTGATAGAGCTACCAGCATTCCGACACTGTATAATTTGTATGTGATAGAGCTACCAAATTTCACACACTGTATAAATTGTATGTGATAGTGCTACCAACGTTCCCACACTGTATAAATAGTATGTGAAAGAGTTACCAACTTTCCAACGTTGTATACATTTTATGTGATAGAGCTACCAACTTTCCCACACTGTATAAATTGTACGTGATAGAGCTACCAACGTTCCCACACTGTATAAATTGAACGTGATAGAGCTACCAACGTTCCCACACTGTATAAATTGAACGTGATAGAGCTACCAACTGTCCTACACTGTATAAATTCTACAAGATAGAGCTACGAACTGTCCCACACTGTATAAATCGTACGTTATAGAGCTACCAAATTTCCCACACTGTATAAATTGAACGTGATAGAGCTACCAAATGTCCCACACTGTATAAATTCTACAAGATAGAGCTATGAAGTGTCCCACACTGTATAAATTGTACATGATAGAGCTACCAACTTTCCCACACCGTATAAATTGTACGTGATAGAGCTACCAACGTTCCCACACTGTATAAATTGAACGTGATAGAGCTACCAACTGTCCCAAACTGTATAAATTCTACAAGATAGAGCTACGAACTGTCCCACACTGTATAAATCGTACGTGATAGAGCTACCAACTTTCCCACACTGTGTAAATCATACGTGATAGAGCTACCAACTTTCCCACACTGTATAAATTCTACGTGATAGAGCTACCAACATTCCCACACTGTATAAATTGTACGTGATAGAGCTACCAACTTTCCCACACTGTATAAATTGTACGTGATAGAGCTACCAACTTTCCCACACCATATAAATTGTAGCTGATAGAGCTACCAACTTTCAAACGCTGTATAAATTGAATATGATAGAGCTACCAACTTTCACACGCTTTATAAATTGTATGTGATAGAGCTACCAACTTTCCCACACTGTATAAATTGTACGTGATAGAGCTACCAACTTTCCCACACTGTATAAATTGTACGTGATAGAGCTACCAACTTTCCCACACCATATAAATTGTAGCTGATAGAGCTACCAACTTTCAAAGGCTGTATAAATTGTATGTGATAGAGCTACCAACTTCCCCACACCGTATAAATTTTATCTGATAGAGCTACCAACTTTCACACGCTGTATAAATAGTATGTGAAAGAGTTACCAACTTTCCCACGCTGTATAAATTTTATGTGATAGAGCTACCAACTTTCCCACACTGTATAAATAGTATGTGATAGAGCTACCAACTTTCCCACGCTGTATAAATTTTATGTGATAGAGCTCCCAACTTTCCCACACTTTATAAATTGTATGTGATGGACCTACCAACGTTCCCACCCTGTATAAATTGTACGTGATAGAGCTACCAACTTTCCAACACTGTATAAATTGTCTGTGATAGAGCTACCAACTTTCCCACGCTGTTTAAATTGTACATGATAGAGCTACCAACATTCTCACACTGTATAAATTGAATGTGATAGAGCTACCAACTTTCTCACACTGTATAAATTGTATGTGATAGAGCTACCAACATTCTCACACTGTATAATTTGAATGTGATAGAGCTACCAACTTTCTCACACTGTATAAATTGTATGTGATAGAGCTACCAAATTAGCACAGGGAAAAAATTGTACGTGATAGAGCTAACAACTTTCCCACACCGTATAAATTGTAGGTGATAGAGCTACCAACGTTCCCACACGGTATCAATTGTACGTGATAGAGCAACCAACTTTCCCACACTGTACAAATTGTACGTGATAGGGCTACCAACTTTCCCACACTGTATAAATTGAATGTGATAGAGCTACCAACTTTCCCACACTGTATAAATTGTACGAGATAGAGCTACCAACTTTCCCACACCGCATAAATTGTATCTGATAGAGCTACCAACTTCGCCACACTGTATAAATTGTATATGATAGAGCTACCAACTATCCCACACTGTATAAATTGAATGTGACAGAGCTACCAACTTTCACACACTGTATAAATTGTATGTGACAGAGCTACCAACATTCCCACACTGTATATATAGTACGTGATAGAGCGACCAGCTTTCCCACACTGTATAAATTGTACGTGATAGAGTGACCAACTTTCCCACACTGTATAAATTGTACGTGATAGAGCTACCAACTTTCCCACACTGTATAAATAGTATGTGATAGAGTTACCAACTTTCCCACACTGTATAAATTGTATGTGATAGAGCTACAAACTTTCCCACAATGTATAAATTGTATGTGATAGAGCTACAAACTTTCCCACACTGCATAAATAGTATGTGATAGAGTTACCAACTTTCCCACAATGTATAAATTGTATGTGATAGAGCTACAAACTTTCCCACACTGTATAAATTGTATGTGATAGAGTTACCAACTTTCCCACGCTGTATAAATTGTATGTGATAGAGCTACAAACTTTCCCACACTATATAAATAGTATGTGATAGAGCTACCAACTTTCCCACACTGTATAAATAGTATGTGATAGATCTACAAATTTCCCACACTGTATAAATTGTACGTGATAGAGCTACCAACTGTCCCACACTGTATAAATTGTACATGATAGAGCTATCAACTTTTCCACACTACATAAATTTTACGAGATAGAGCTACCAACTTTCCCACACTGTATAAATTGTACGTGATAGAGCTACCAACTTTCCCACACTGTATAAATTGTATGTGATAGAGCTACAAACTTTCCCACACTGTATAAATTGTCTGTGGTAGAGCTACCAATTATCCCACTCTGTTTAAATTGTACGTGATAGAGCTACCAACATTCCGACACTGTATAATTTGTATGTGATATAGCTACCAAATTTCCCACACTGTATAAATTGTATGTGATAGTGCTACCAACGTTCCCACACTATATAAATAGTATGTGAAAGAGTTACCAACTTCCAACGCTGTATAAATTTTATGTGATAGAGCTACCAACCTTCCCACACTGTATAAATTGTATGTGATAGAGCTACAAACTTTCCCACACTGTATAAATTGTCTGTGGTAGAGCTACAAATTATCCCACGCTTTTAAATTGTACGTGATAGAGCTACCAACATTCCGACACTGTATAATTTGTATGTGATAGAGCTACCAAATTTCACACACTGTATAAATTGTATGTGATAGTGCTACCAACGTTCCCACACTGTATAAATAGTATGTGAAAGAGTTACCAACTTTCCAACGTTGTATACATTTTATGTGATAGAGCTACCAACTTTCCCACACTGTATAAATTGTACGTGATAGAGCTATCAACATTCCGACACTGTATAATTTGTATGTGATAGAGCTACCAACTTTCCCACACTGTATAAATTGTACGTGATAGAGCTACCAACGTTCCCACACTGTATAAATTGAACGTGATAGAGCTACCAACGTTCCCACACTGTATAAATTGAATGTGATAGAGCTACCAACTGTCCTACACTGTATAAATTCTACAAGATAGAGCTACGAACTGTCCCACACTGTATAAATTGTACGTGATAGAGCTAACAATTTTCACACGCTGTATAGATTGTACGTGATAGAGCTACCATCTTTCACACGCTGTATAGATTATATGTGATAGAGTTACCAACTTTCCCACACCATATAAATTTTATCTGATAGAGCTACCAACTTTCACACGCTGTATAAATTGTATGTGATAGAGGTACCAACTTTCCCACACTGTATAAATTGTCTGTGATAGAGCTACCAACTATCCCACGCTGTTTAAATTGTACGTGATAGAGCTATCAACATTCCGACACTGTATAAATTGTATGTGATAGAGCTACCAACTTTCCCACACTGTATAAATTGTATGTGATAGAGCTACCAACTTTCCCACACTGTATAAATTGTATGTGATAGAGGTACCAACTTTCCAACACTGTATAAATTGTCTGTGATAGAGCTACCAACTATCCCACGCTGTTTAAATTGTACGTGATAGAGCTACCAACATTCCGACACTGTATAAATTGTATGCGATAGAGCTACCAACTTTCCCACACTTTATAAATTGTATGTGATGGACCTACCAACGTTCCCACCCTGCATAAATTGTACGTGATGGAGCTACCATTTTCCCACACTGTTTAAATAGGATTTGATAGAGTTACCAACTTTCCCACGCTGTATAAATTTTATGTGATAGAGCTACCAACTTTCCCACACTGTATAAATAGTATGTGATAGAGTTACCAACTTTCCCACACTGTATAAATTGTATGTGATAGAGCTACAAACTTTCCCACACTGTATAAATTGTATGTGATAGAGCTACAAACTTTCCCACACTGTATAAATTGTATGTGATAGAGCTACAAACTTTCCCACACTATAAATTGTACGTGATAGAGTTACCAACTTTCCCACGCTGTATAAATTGTATGTGATAGAGCTACAAACTTTCCCACACTGTATAAATAGTATGTGATAGAGTTACCAACTTTCCCACGCTGTATAAATTGTATGTGATAGAGCTACAAACTTTCCCACACTGTATAAATAGTATGTGATAGAGTTACCAACTTTCCCACGCTGTATAAATTGTATGTGATAGAGCTACAAACTTTCCCACACTGTATAAATAGTATGTGATAGAGTTACCAACTTTCCCACGCTGTATAAATTTTATGTGATAGAGATACAAACTTTCCCACACTGTATAAATTGTATGTGATAGAGCTACAAATTTTCCCACACTGTATAAATAGTATGTGATAGAGGTACCAACTTTCCCACACTGTATAAATTGTATGTGATAGAGCTACCAACTTTACCAAACTGTATAAATTGTATGTGATAGAGCTAACAACTTTCCCACACTGTATAAATTGTATGTGATAGAGCTACCAACTTTAACAAACTGTATAAATTGTATGTGATAGAGGTACCAACTATCCCACGCTGTTTAAATTGTACGTGATTTAGCTACGAACATTCCGACACTGTATAAATTGTATGCGATAGAGCTACCAACTTTCCCACACTTTATAAATTGTATGTGATGGACCTACCTACGTTCCCACCCTGTATAAATTGTACGTGATAGAGCTACCAACTTTCCCACACTTTATAAATTGTATGTGATGGACCTACCATCGTTCCCACCCTGTATAAATTGTACGTGATAGAGCTACCAATTTTCCCACACTGTTTAAATTGTACGTGATAGAGCTACCAACTTTCCAACACTGTATAAATTGTCTGTGATAGAGCTACCAACTTTCCCACGCTGTTTAAATTGTACATGATAGAGCTACCAACATTCTCACACTGTATAAATTGAATGTGGTAGAGCTACCAAATTTCCCACACTGTATAAATTTTACGTGATAGAGCTGCCAACTTTCCCACACTGTATAAATTGTACGTGATAGAGCTACCAATTTTCACACGCTGTATAGATTGTACGTGATAGAGCTACCATCTTTCACACGCTGTATAGATTATATGTGATAGAGCTACCAACATTCCCACACCATATAAATTTTATCTGATAGAGCTACCAACTTTCACACGCTGTATAAATTGTATGTGATAGAGCTACAAACTTTCCCACACTGTATAAATAGTATGTGATAGAGTTACCAACTTTCCCACGCTGTATAAATTTTATGTGATAGAGATACAAACTTTCCCAAACTGTATAAATTGTATGTGATAGAGCTACAAACTTTCCCACACTGTATAAATAGTATGTGATAGAGGTACCAACTTTCCCACACTGTATAAATTGTCTGTGATAGAGCTACAAACTTTCCCACACTGTATAAATTGTATGTGATAGAGGTACCAACTTTCCCACACTGTATAAATTGTCTGTGATAGAGCTACCAACTATCCCACGCTGTTTAAATTGTACGTGATAGAGCTACCAACATTCCGACACTGTATAAATTGTATGTGATAGAGCTACCAACTTTCCCACACTGTTTAAATTGTATGTGATAGAGCTACCAACTTTCCCACACTGTATAAATTGTATGTGATAGAGGTACCAACTTTCCCACACTGTACAAATTGTCTGTGATAGAGCTACCAACTATCCCACGCTGTTTAAATTGTACGTGATGGAGCTACCAACATTCCGACACTGTATAAATTGTATGCGATAGAGCTACCAACTTTCCCACACTTTATAAATTGTATGTGATGGACCTACCAACGTTCCCACCCTGTATAAATTGTACGTGATGGAGCTACCATTTTCCCACACTGTTTAAATTGTACGTGATAGAGCTACCAACTTTCCCACGCTGTTTAAATTGTACATGATAGAGCTACCAACATTCTCACACTGTATAAAATGGACGTGATAGAGCTAACAACTTTCCCACGCTGTATGAATTTTACGTGATAGTGTTACCAACTCTCCTACACATTTTAAATTGTATGTGATAGAGCTACCAACATTCCCACACTGTATAAATTGAATGTGATAGAGCTACCAACTTTCCCACACTGTATAAATTTTACGTGATAGAGCTGCCAACTTTCACACGCTGTATAGATTATATGTGATAGAACTACCAACTTTCCCACACAATATAAATTGTAGGTGATAGAGCTACCAACTTTCACACGCTGTATAAATTGTATGTGATAGAGCTACAAACTTTCCCACACTATATAAATAGGATGTGATAGACTTACCAACTTTCCCACGCTGTATAAATTGTATGTGATAGAGCTACCAAATTTCCAACACTGTATAAATTGTATGTGATAGAGCTACAAACTTTCCCACACTGTATAAATAGGATTTGATAGAGTTACCAACTTTCCCACGCTGTATAAATTTTATGTGATAGAGCTACAAACTTTCCCACACTGTATAAATAGTATGTGATAGAGTTACCAACTTTCCCACACTGTATAAATTGTATGTGATAGAGCTGCAAACTTTCCCACACTGTATAAATTGTATGTGATAGAGCTACAAACTTTCCCACGCTGTATAAATTGTATGTGATAGAGCTACAAACTTTCCCACACTGTATAAATTGTATGTGATAGAGCTATAAACTTTCCCACACTGTATAAATAGTATGTGATAGAGTTACCAACTTTCCCACACTGTATAAATTGTATGTGATAGAGCTACAAACTTTCCCACACTGTATAAATAGGATTTGATAGAGTTACCAACTTTCTCACGCTGTATAAATTTTATGTGAGAGAGCTACAAACTTTCCCACAATGTATAAATAGGATTTGATAGAGTTACCAACTTTCCCACACTGTATAAATTGTATGTGATAGAGCTACAAACTTTCCCACACTGTATAAATAGTATGTGATAGAGTTACCAACTTTCCCACGCTGTATAAATTGTATGTGATAGAGCTACAAACTTTCCCACACTGTATAAATAGTATGTGATAGAGTTACCAACTTTCCCACGCTGTATAAATTGTATGTGATAGAGGTACCAACTTTACCACACTGTATAAATTGTATGTGATAGAGCTACCAACTTTACCAAACTGTATAAATTGTATGTGATAGAGCTAACAACTTTCCCACACTGTATAAATTGTATGTGATAGAGCTACCAACTTTACCAAACTGTATAAATTGTATGTGATAGAGGTACCAACTATCCCACGCTGTTTAAATTGTACGTGATTTAGCTACGAACATTCCGACACTGTATAAATTGTATGCGATAGAGCTACCAACTTTCCCACACTTTATAAATTGTATGTGATGGACCTACCTACGTTCCCACCCTGTATAAATTGTACGTGATAGAGCTACCAACTTTCCCACACTGTATAAATAGTATGTGAAAGAGTTACCAACTTCCAACGCTGTATACATTTTATGTGATAGAGCTACCAACTTTCCCACACTGTATAAATTGTATGTGATAGAGCTACAAACTTTCCCACACTGTATAAATTGTCTGTGGTAGAGCTACAAATTATCCCACGCTTTTAAATTGTACGTGATAGAGCTACCAGCATTCCGACACTGTATAATTTGTATGTGATAGAGCTACCAAATTTCACACACTGTATAAATTGTATGTGATAGTGCTACCAACGTTCCCACACTGTATAAATAGTATGTGAAAGAGTTACCAACTTTCCAACGTTGTATACATTTTATGTGATAGAGCTACCAACTTTCCCACACTGTATAAATTGTACGTGATAGAGCTACCAACGTTCCCACACTGTATAAATTGAACGTGATAGAGCTACCAACGTTCCCACACTGTATAAATTGAACGTGATAGAGCTACCAACTGTCCTACACTGTATAAATTCTACAAGATAGAGCTACGAACTGTCCCACACTGTATAAATCGTACGTTATAGAGCTACCAAATTTCCCACACTGTATAAATTGAACGTGATAGAGCTACCAAATGTCCCACACTGTATAAATTCTACAAGATAGAGCTATGAAGTGTCCCACACTGTATAAATTGTACATGATAGAGCTACCAACTTTCCCACACCGTATAAATTGTACGTGATAGAGCTACCAACGTTCCCACACTGTATAAATTGAACGTGATAGAGCTACCAACTGTCCCAAACTGTATAAATTCTACAAGATAGAGCTACGAACTGTCCCACACTGTATAAATCGTACGTGATAGAGCTACCAACTTTCCCACACTGTGTAAATCATACGTGATAGAGCTACCAACTTTCCCACACTGTATAAATTCTACGTGATAGAGCTACCAACTTTCCCACACTGTATAAATTGTACGTGATAGAGCTACCAACTTTCCCACACCATATAAATTGTAGCTGATAGAGCTACCAACTTTCAAACGCTGTATAAATTGAATATGATAGAGCTACCAACTTTCACACGCTTTATAAATTGTATGTGATAGAGCTACCAACTTTCCCACACTGTATAAATTGTACGTGATAGAGCTACCAACTTTCCCACACTGTATAAATTGTACGTGATAGAGCTACCAACTTTCCCACACCATATAAATTGTAGCTGATAGAGCTACCAACTTTCAAAGGCTGTATAAATTGTATGTGATAGAGCTACCAACTTCCCCACACCGTATAAATTTTATCTGATAGAGCTACCAACTTTCACACGCTGTATAAATAGTATGTGAAAGAGTTACCAACTTTCCCACGCTGTATAAATTTTATGTGATAGAGCTACCAACTTTCCCACACTGTATAAATAGTATGTGATAGAGCTACCAACTTTCCCACGCTGTATAAATTTTATGTGATAGAGCTCCCAACATTCCCACACTTTATAAATTGTATGTGATGGACCTACCAACGTTCCCACCCTGTATAAATTGTACGTGATAGAGCTACCAACTTTCCAACACTGTATAAATTGTCTGTGATAGAGCTACCAACTTTCCCACGCTGTTTAAATTGTACATGATAGAGCTACCAACATTCTCACACTGTATAAATTGAATGTGATAGAGCTACCAACTTTCTCACACTGTATAAATTGTATGTGATAGAGCTACCAACATTCTCACACTGTATAATTTGAATGTGATAGAGCTACCAACTTTCTCACACTGTATAAATTGTATGTGATAGAGCTACCAAATTAGCACAGGGAAAAAATTGTACGTGATAGAGCTAACAACTTTCCCACACCGTATAAATTGTAGGTGATAGAGCTACCAACGTTCCCACACGGTATCAATTGTACGTGATAGAGCAACCAACTTTCCCACACTGTACAAATTGTACGTGATAGGGCTACCAACTTTCCCACACTGTATAAATTGAATGTGATAGAGCTACCAACTTTCCCACACTGTATAAATTGTACGAGATAGAGCTACCAACTTTCCCACACCGCATAAATTGTATCTGATAGAGCTACCAACTTCGCCACACTGTATAAATTGTATATGATAGAGCTACCAACTATCCCACACTGTATAAATTGAACGTGACAGAGCTACCAACTTTCACACACTGTATAAATTGTATGTGACAGAGCTACCAACATTCCCACACTGTATATATAGTACGTGATAGAGCGACCAGCTTTCCCACACTGTATAAATTGTACGTGATAGAGTGACCAACTTTCCCACACTGTATAAATTGTACGTGATAGAGCTACCAACTTTCCCACACTGTATAAATAGTATGTGATAGAGTTACCAACTTTCCCACACTGTATAAATTGTATGTGATAGAGCTACAAACTTTCCCACACAGTATAAATAGAATGTGATAGAGTTACCAACTTTCCCACACTGTATAAATTGTATGTGATAGAGCTACAAACTTTCCCACACTGTATAAATAGTATGTGATAGAGTTACCAACTTTCCCACACTGTATAAATTGTACGTGATGCAGCTACCAACGTTCCCACATGGAATAAATGGTTCGTGATAGAGCTACCAACTATCCCACACTGTATAAATTGTACGTGATAGAGCTACCAAGGTTCCCACGCTGTATAAATTGTACGTGATAGAGCTACAAACTTTCCCACACTGTATAAATTGTACGTGATAGAGCTACCAACTTTCCCACACTGTATAAATTGTACATGATAGAGCTACCAACTTTACCACACCGTATAAATTGAATGTAACAGAGCTACCAACGTTCCCACGCTCTATAAATTTTATGTGATAGAGCTACGAACTTTCCCACACTGTATAAATTGTATATGATAGAGCTACCAACTTTCCCACACTTTATAAATTGTATGTGATGGACCTACCAACGTTCCCACCCTGTATAAATTGTACGTGATAGAGCTACCAACTTTCCCACACTGTATAAATTGTACGTGATAGAGTGACCAACTTTCCCACACTGTATAAATTGTACGTGATAGAGCTACGAACTTTCCCACACTGTATAAATAGTATGTGATAGAGTTACCAACATTCCCACACTGTATAAATTGTATGTGATAGAGCTACAAACTTTCCCACACTGTATAAATAGTATGTGATAGAGCTACCAACTTTCCCACACTGTATAAATTGTACGTGATGCAGCTACCAACGTTCCCACATGGAATAAATGGTTCGTGATAGAGCTACCAACTATCCCACACTGTATTTATTTTATGTGATAGAGCTACCTACATTCCCACACTGTATAAATTGTACGTGATAGGGCTACCAACTTTCCCACACTGTATAAATTGAATGTGACAGAGCTACCATCTTTCCCACACGGTATAAATTGTACGTGATAGAGCTACCAACGTTCCCACACTGTATAAATTGTCTGTGATAGAGCTACCAAGTTTCACACACTGTATAAATTGTATGTGATAGAGCTACCAACTTTCCCACACTGTATAAATTGTCTGTGATAGAGCTACAAATTATCCCACGCTTTTAAATTGTACGTGATAGAGCTACCAACATTCCGACACTGTATAATTTGTATGTGATAGAGCTACCAAATTTCACACACTGTATAAATTGTATGTGATAGTGCTACCAACGTTCCCACACTGTATAAATAGTATGTGAAAGAGTTACCAACTTTCCAACGTTGTATACATTTTATGTGATAGAGCTACCAACTTTCCCACACTGTATAAATTGAACGTGATAGAGCTACCAACGTTCCCACACTGTATAAATTGAACGTGATAGAGCTACCAACTGTCCTACACTGTATAAATTCTACAAGATAGAGCTACGAACTGTCCCACACTGTATAAATCGTACGTTATAGAGCTACCAAATTTCCCACACTGTATAAATTGAACGTGATAGAGCTACCAAATGTCCCACACTGTATAAATTCTACAAGATAGAGCTATGAAGTGTCCCACACTGTATAAATTGTACATGATAGAGCTACCAACTTTCCCACACCGTATAAATTGTACGTGAT
This sequence comes from Narcine bancroftii, assembly GCF_036971445.1. Classification (NCBI taxonomy): domain Eukaryota; kingdom Metazoa; phylum Chordata; class Chondrichthyes; order Torpediniformes; family Narcinidae; genus Narcine; species Narcine bancroftii. The sequence continues at coordinate 374,181,880 of NC_091470.1, forward strand.
AGAGCTACCAACGTTCCCACACTGTATAAATTGAACGTGATAGAGCTACCAACTGTCCCAAACTGTATAAATTCTACAAGATAGAGCTACAAACTGTCCCACACTGTATAAATCGTACGTGATAGAGCTACCAACTTTCCCACACTGTGTAAATCATACGTGATAGAGCTAACAAATTTCCCACACTGTATAAATTCTACGTGATAGAGCTACCAACATTCCCACACTGTATAAATTGTACGTGATAGAGCTACCAACTTTCCCACACTGTATAAATTGTACGTGATAGAGCTACCAACTTTCCCACACCATATAAATTGTAGCTGATAGAGCTACCAACTTTCAAACGCTGTATAAATTGAATATGATAGAGCTACCAACTTTCACACGCTTAATAAATTGTATGTGATAGAGCTACCAACTTTCCCACACTGTATAAATTGTACGTGATAGAGCTACCAACTTTCCCACACTGTATAAATTGTACGTGATAGAGCTACCAACTTTCCCACACCATATAAATTGTAGCTGATAGAGCTACCAACTTTCAAACGCTGTATAAATTGTATGTGATAGACCTACCAACTTCCCCACACCGTATAAATTTTATCTGATAGAGCTACCAACTTTCACACGCTGTATAAATAGTATGTGAAAGAGTTACCAACTTTCCCACGCTGTATAAATTTTATGTGATAGAGCTACCAACTTTCCCACACTGTATAAATAGTATGTGATAGAGCAACCAACTTTCCCAAGCTGTATAAATTTTATGTGATAGAGCTACCAACTTTCCCACACTTTATAAATTGTATGTGATGGACCTACCAACGTTCCCACCCTGTATAAATTGTACGTGATAGAGCTACCAACTTTCCAACACTGTATAAATTGTCTGTGATAGAGCTACCAACTTTCCCACGCTGTTTAAATTGTACATGATAGAGCTACCAACATTCTCACACTGTATAAATTGAATGTGATAGAGCTACCAACTTTCTCACACTGTATAAATTGTATGTGATAGAGCTACCAACATTCTCACACTGTATAATTTGAATGTGATAGAGCTACCAACTTTCTCACACTGTATAAATTGTATGTGATAGAGCTACCAAATTAGCACAGGGAAAAAATTGTACGTGATAGAGCTAACAACTTTCCCACGCTGTATAAATTGTAGGTGATAGAGCAACCAACTTTCCCACACCGTATAAATTGTAGGTGATAGAGCTACCAACGTTCCCACACGGTATCAATTGTACGTGATAGAGCAACCAACTTTCCCACACTGTACAAATTGTACGTGATAGGGCTACCAACTTTCCCACACTGTATAAATTGAATGTGATAGAGCTACCAACTTTCCCACACGGTATAAATTGTACGAGATAGAGCTACCAACTTTCCCACACCGTATAAATTGTATCTGATAGAGCTACCAACTTCGCCACACTGTATAAATTGTATATGATAGAGCTACCAACTATCCCACACTGTATAAATTGAATGTGACAGAGCTACCAACTTTCACACACTGTATAAATTGTATGTGACAGAGCTACCAACATTCCCACACTGTATAAATAGTACGTGATAGAGCGACCAGCTTTCCCACACTGTATAAATTGTACGTGATAGAGTGACCAACTTTCCCACACTGTATAAATTGTACGTGATAGAGCTACCAACTTTCCCACACTGTATAAATAGTATGTGATAGAGTTACCAACTTTCCACACTGTATAAATTGTATGTGATAGAGCTACAAACTTTCCCACACTGTATAAATAGTATGTGATAGAGTTACCAACTTTCCCACACTGTATAAATTGTATGTGATAGAGCTACAAACTTTCCCACACTGTATAAATAGTATGTGATAGAGTTACCAACTTTCCCACACTGTATAAATTGTACGTGATGCAGCTACCAACGTTCCCACATGGAATAAATGGTTCGTGATAGAGCTACCAACTATCCCACACTGTATAAATTGTACGTGATAGAGCTACCAAGGTTCCCACGCTGTATAAATTGTACGTGATAGAGCTACAAACTTTCCCACACTGTATAAATTGTACGTGATAGAGCTACCAAGGTTCCCACGCTGTATAAATTGTACGTGATAGAGCTACCAACTTTCCCACACTGTATAAATTGTACATGATAGAGCTACCAACTTTACCACACCGTATAAATTGAATGTAACAGAGCTACCAACTTTCCCACGCTCTATAAATTTTATGTGATATAGCTACGAACTTTCCCACACTGTATAAATTGTATATGATAGAGCTACCAACTTTCACACGCTGTATAAATTGTATGTGATAGAGCTACCAACTTTCCCACACTGTATAAATTGTATGTGATAGAGGTACCAATTTTCCCACACTGTATAAATTGTCTGTGATAGAGCTACCAACTTTCCCACACTGTATAAATTGTATGTGATAGAGGTACCAACTTTCCCACACTGTATAAATTGTATGCGATAGAGCTACCAACTTTCCCACACTTTATAAATTGTATGTGATGGACCTACCAACGTTCCCACCCTGTATAAATTGTACGTGATAGAGCTACCAATTTTGCCACACTGTTTAAATTGTACGTGATAGAGCTACCAACTTTCCAACAATGTATAAATTGTCTGTGATAGAGCTACCAACTTTCCCACGCTGTTTAAATTGTACATGATAGAGCTACCAACATTCTCACACTGTATAAATTGAATGTGATAGAGCTACCAACATTCCCACACTGTATAAATTGTATGTGATAGAGCTACCAACTTTCCCACACTGTATAAATTTTACGTGATAGAGCTGCCAACTTTCCCACACTGTATAAATTGTACGTGATAGAGCTACCAATTTTCACACGCTGTATAGATTGTACGTGATAGAGCTACCATCTTTCACACGCTGTATAGATTATATGTGATAGAGCTACCAACTTTCCCACACCATACAAATTTTATCTGATAGAGCTACCAACTTTCACACGCTGTATAAATTGTATGTGATAGAGGTACCAACTTTCCCACACTGTATAAATTGTCTGTGATAGAGCTACCAACTATCCCACGCTGTTTAAATTGTACGTGATAGAGCTACCAACATTCCGACACTGTATAAATAGTACGCGATAGAGCGACCAACTTTCCCACACTGTATAAATTGTATGTGATAGAGCTACCAACTTTCCCACACTGTATAAATTGTACGTGATAGAGCTACCAACTTCGCCACACTGTATAAATTGTATATGATAGAGCTACCAACTATCCCACACTGTATAAATTGAATGTGACAGAGCTACCAACTTTCACACACTGTATAAATTGTATGTGACAGAGCTACCAACATTCCCACACTGTATAAATAGTACGTGATAGAGCGACCAGCTTTCCCACACTGTATAAATTGTACGTGATAGAGTGACCAACTTTCCCACACTGTATAAATTGTACGTGATAGAGCTACCAATTTTCACACGCTGTATAGATTGTACGTGATAGAGCTACCATCTTTCACACGCTGTATAGATTATATGTGATAGAGCTACCAACTTTCCCACACCATATAAATTTTATCTGATAGAGCTACCAACTTTCACACGCTGTATAAATTGTATGTGATAGAGGTACCAACTTTCCCACACTGTATAAATTGTCTGTGATAGAGCTACCAACTATCCCACGCTGTTTAAATTGTACGTGATAGAGCTACCAACATTCCGACACTGTATAAATAGTACGTGATAGAGCGACCAACTTTCCCACACTGTATAAATTGTATGTGATAGAGCTACCAACTTTCCCACACTGTATAAATTGTACGTGATAGAGCTACCAACTTCGCCACACTGTAGAAATTGTATATGATAGAGCTACCAACTATCCCACACTGTATAAATTGAATGTGACAGAGCTACCAACTTTCACACACTGTATAAATTGTATGTGACAGAGCTACCAACATTCCCACACTGTATAAATAGTACGTGATAGAGCGACCAGCTTTCCCACACTGTATAAATTGTACGTGATAGAGCTACAAACTTTCCCACACTGTATAAATAGGATTTGATAGAGTTACCAACTTTCCCACGCTGTATAAATTTTATGTGAGAGAGCTACAAACTTTCCCACAATGTATAAATAGGATTTGATAGAGTTACCAACTTTCCCACACTGTATAAATTGTATGTGATAGAGCTACAAACTTTCCCACACTGTATAAATAGTATGTGATAGAGTTACCAACTTTCCCACGCTGTATAAATTGTATGTGATAGAGCTACAAACTTTCCCACACTGTATAAATAGTATGTGATAGAGTTACCAACTTTCCCACGCTGTATAAATTGTATGTGATAGAGCTACAAACTTTCCCACACTGTATAAATAGTATGTGATAGAGTTACCAACTTTCCCACGCTGTATAAATTTTATGTGATAGAGATACAAACTTTCCCACACTGTATAAATTGTATGTGATAGAGCTACAAACTTTCCCACACTGTATAAATAGTATGTGATAGAGGTACCAACTTTCCCACACTGTATAAATTGTATGTGATAGAGCTACCAACTTTACCAAACTGTATAAATTGTATGTGATAGAGCTAACAACTTTCCCACACTGTATAAATTGTATGTGATAGAGCTACCAACTTTACCAAACTGTATAAATTGTATGTGATAGAGGTACCAACTATCCCACGCTGTTTAAATTGTACGTGATTTAGCTACGAACATTCCGACACTGTATAAATTGTATGCGATAGAGCTACCAACTTTCCCACACTTTATAAATTGTATGTGATGGACCTACCTACGTTCCCACCCTGTATAAATTGTACGTGATAGAGCTACCAACTTTCCCACACTTTATAAATTGTATGTGATGGACCTACCAACGTTCCCACCCTGTATAAATTGTACGTGATAGAGCTACCAATTTTCCCACACTGTTTAAATTGTACGTGATAGAGCTACCAACTTTCCAACACTGTATAAATTGTCTGTGATAGAGCTACCAACTTTCCCACGCTGTTTAAATTGTACATGATAGAGCTACCAACATTCTCACACTGTATAAATTGAATGTGATAGAGCTACCAAATTTCCCACACTGTATAAATTTTACGTGATAGAGCTGCCAACTTTCCCACACTGTATAAATTGTACGTGATAGAGCTACCAATTTTCACACGCTGTATAGATTGTACGTGATAGAGCTACCATCTTTCACACGCTGTATAGATTATATGTGATAGAGCTACCAACTTTCCCACACCATATAAATTTTATCTGATAGAGCTACCAACTTTCACACGCTGTATAAATTGTATGTGATAGAGCTACAAACTTTCCCACACTGTATAAATAGTATGTGATAGAGTTACCAACTTTCCCACGCTGTATAAATTTTATGTGATAGAGATACAAACTTTCCCAAACTGTATAAATTGTATGTGATAGAGCTACAAACTTTCCCACACTGTATAAATAGTATGTGATAGAGGTACCAACTTTCCCACACTGTATAAATTGTCTGTGATAGAGCTACCAACTTTCCCACACTGTATAAATTGTATGTGATAGAGGTACCAACTTTCCCACACTGTATAAATTGTCTGTGATAGAGCTACCAACTATCCCACGCTGTTTAAATTGTACGTGATAGAGCTACCAACATTCCGACACTGTATAAATTGTATGTGATAGAGCTACCAACTTTCCCACACTGTTTAAATTGTATGTGATAGAGCTACCAACTTTCCCACACTGTATAAATTGTATGTGATAGAGGTACCAACTTTCCCACACTGTACAAATTGTCTGTGATAGAGCTACCAACTATCCCACGCTGTTTAAATTGTACGTGATGGAGCTACCAACATTCCGACACTGTATAAATTGTATGCGATAGAGCTACCAACTTTCCCACACTTTATAAATTGTATGTGATGGACCTACCAACGTTCCCACCCTGTATAAATTGTACGTGATGGAGCTACCATTTTCCCACACTGTTTAAATTGTACGTGATAGAGCTACCAACTTTCCCACGCTGTTTAAATTGTACATGATAGAGCTACCAACATTCTCACACTGTATAAAATGGACGTGATAGAGCTAACAACTTTCCCACGCTGTATAAATTTTACGTGATAGTGTTACCAACTCTCCTACACATTTTAAATTGTATGTGATAGAGCTACCAACATTCCCACACTGTATAAATTGAATGTGATAGAGCTACCAACTTTCCCACACTGTATAAATTTTACGTGATAGAGCTGCCAACTTTCACACTCTGTATAGATTATATGTGATAGAACTACCAACTTTCCCACACAATATAAATTGTAGGTGATAGAGCTACCAACTTTCACACGCTGTATAAATTGTATGTGATAGAGCTACAAACTTTCCCACACTATATAAATAGGATGTGATAGACTTACCAACTTTCCCACGCTGTATAAATTGTATGTGATAGAGCTACCAAATTTCCAACACTGTATAAATTGTATGTGATAGAGCTACAAACTTTCCCACACTGTATAAATAGGATTTGATAGAGTTACCAACTTTCCCACGCTGTATAAATTTTATGTGATAGAGCTACAAACTTTCCCACACTGTATAAATAGTATGTGATAGAGTTACCAACTTTCCCACACTGTATAAATTGTATGTGATAGAGCTACAAACTTTCCCACACTGTATAAATTGTATGTGATAGAGCTACAAACTTTCCCACGCTGTATAAATTGTATGTGATAGAGCTACAAACTTTCCCACACTGTATAAATTGTATGTGATAGAGCTATAAACTTTCCCACACTGTATAAATAGTATGTGATAGAGTTACCAACTTTCCCACACTGTATAAATTGTATGTGATAGAGCTACAAACTTTCCCACACTGTATAAATAGGATTTGATAGAGTTACCAACTTTCCCACGCTGTATAAATTTTATGTGAGAGAGCTACAAACTTTCCCACAATGTCTAAATAGGATTTGATAGAGTTACCAACTTTCCCACACTGTATAAATTGTATGTGATAGAGCTACAAACTTTCCCACACTGTATAAATTGTATGTGATAGATCTACAAACTTTCCACACTGTATAAATTGTATGTGATAGAGCTACAAACTTTCCCACACTGTATAAATAGTATGTGATAGAGTTACCAACTTTCCCACACTGTATAAATTGTATGTGATAGAGCTACAAACTTTCCCACACTGTATAAATTGTATGTGATAGAGTTACCAACTTTCCCACGCTGTATAAATTGTATGTGATAGAGCTACAAACTTTCCCACACTATATAAATAGTATGTGATAGAGCTACCAACTTTCCCACACTGTATAAATAGTATGTGATAGAGCTACAAACTTTCCCACACTGTATAAATTGTACGTGATAGAGCTACCAACTGTCCCACACTGTATAAATTGTACGTGATAGAGCTATCAACTTTTCCACACTATATAAATTGTACGAGATAGAGCTACCAACTTTCCCACACTGTATAAATTGTACGTGACAGAGCTACCAACTTTCCCACACTGTATAAATTGTACATGATAGAGCTACCAACTGTCCCACACTGTATAAATTGTACGTGATAGAGCTATCAACTTTTCCACACTATATAAATTGTACGAGATTGAGCTACCAACTTTCCCACACTGTATAAATTGTACGTGATAGAGCTACCAACTTTCCCACACTGTATAAATTGTACGTGATAGAGCTACCAACTTCCCCACACGGTAACAATTCTACGTGATAGAGCTACCAACATTTCCACACTGTATAAATTGTACGAGATAGAGCTACCAACTTTCCCACACTGTATAAATTGTACGTGATAGAGCTACAAACTTTCCCACACTGTATAAATTGTACGTGATAGAGCTACCAACTTCCCCACACGGTAACATTTCTACGTGATAGAGCTACCAACTGTCCCACACTGTATAAATTGTACGTGATAGAGCTACCAACTTTCCCACACTGTATAAATTGTACGTGATAGAGCTACCAACGGTCCCACACTGTATAAATTCTACGTGATAGAGCTACCAACTTTCCCACACTGTATAAATAGTATGTGAAAGAGTTACCAACTTCCAACGCTGTATAAATTTTATGTGATAGAGCTACCAACTTTCCCACACTGTATAAATTGTATGTGATAGAGCTACAAACTTTCCCACACTGTATAAATTGTCTGTGGTAGAGCTACCAATTATCCCACGCTGTTTAAATTGTACGTGATAGAGCTACCAACATTCCGACACTGTATAATTTGTATGTGATAGAGCTACCAAATTTCCCACACTGTATAAATTGTATGTGATAGTGCTACCAACGTTCCCACACTGTATAAATAGTATGTGAAAGAGTTACCAACTTCCAACGCTGTATACATTTTATGTGATAGAGCTACCAACTTTCCCACACTGTATAAATTGTATGTGATAGAGCTACAAACTTTCCCACACTGTATGAATTGTCTGTGGTAGAGCTACAAATTATCCCACGCTTTTAAATTGTACGTGATAGAGCTACCAGCATTCCGACACTGTATAATTTGTATGTGATAGAGCTACCAAATTTCACACACTGTATAAATTGTATGTGATAGTGCTACCAACGTTCCCACACTGTATAAATAGTATGTGAAAGAGTTACCAACTTTCCAACGTTGTATACATTTTATGTGATAGAGCTACCAACTTTCCCACACTGTATAAATTGTACGTGATAGAGCTACCAACGTTCCCACACTGTATAAATTGAACGTGATAGAGCTACCAACGTTCCCACACTGTATAAATTGAACGTGATAGAGCTACCAACTGTCCTACACTGTATAAATTCTACAAGATAGAGCTACGAACTGTCCCACACTGTATAAATCGTACGTTATAGAGCTACCAAATTTCCCACACTGTATAAATTGAACGTGATAGAGCTACCAAATGTCCCACACTGTATAAATTCTACAAGATAGAGCTATGAAGTGTCCCACACTGTATAAATTGTACATGATAGAGCTACCAACTTTCCCACACCGTATAAATTGTACGTGATAGAGCTACCAACGTTCCCACACTGTATAAATTGAACGTGATAGAGCTACCAACTGTCCCAAACTGTATAAATTCTACAAGATAGAGCTACGAACTGTCCCACACTGTATAAATCGTACGTGATAGAGCTACCAACTTTCCCACACTGTGTAAATCATACGTGATAGAGCTACCAACTTTCCCACACTGTATAAATTCTACGTGATAGAGCTACCAACTTTCCCACACTGTATAAATTGTACGTGATAGAGCTTCCAACTTTCCCACACCATATAAATTGTAGCTGATAGAGCTACCAACTTTCAAACGCTGTATAAATTGAATATGATAGAGCTACCAACTTTCACACGCTTTATAAATTGTATGTGATAGAGCTACCAACTTTCCCACACTGTATAAATTGTACGTGATAGAGCTACCAACTTTCCCACACTGTATAAATTGTACGTGATAGAGCTACCAACTTTCCCACACCATATAAATTGTAGCTGATAGAGCTACCAACTTTCAAAGGCTGTATAAATTGTATGTGATAGAGCTACCAACTTCCCCACACCGTATAAATTTTATCTGATAGAGCTACCAACTTTCACACGCTGTATAAATAGTATGTGAAAGAGTTACCAACTTTCCCACGCTGTATAAATTTTATGTGATAGAGCTACCAACTTTCCCACACTGTATAAATAGTATGTGATAGAGCTACCAACTTTCCCACGCTGTATAAATTTTATGTGATAGAGCTACCAACTTTCCCACACTTTATAAATTGTATGTGATGGACCTACCAACGTTCCCACCCTGTATAAATTGTACGTGATAGAGCTACCAACTTTCCAACACTGTATAAATTGTCTGTGATAGAGCTACCAACTTTCCCACGCTGTTTAAATTGTACATGATAGAGCTACCAACATTCTCACACTGTATAAATTGAATGTGATAGAGCTACCAACTTTCTCACACTGTATAAATTGTATGTGATAGAGCTACCAACATTCTCACACTGTATAATTTGAATGTGATAGAGCTACCAACTTTCTCACACTGTATAAATTGTATGTGATAGAGCTACCAAATTAGCACAGGGAAAAAATTGTACGTGATAGAGCTAACAACTTTCCCACGCTGTATAAATTGTAGGTGATAGAGCAACCAACTTTCCCACACCGTATAAATTGTAGGTGATAGAGCTACCAACGTTCCCACACGGTATCAATTGTACGTGATAGAGCAACCAACTTTCCCACACTGTACAAATTGTACGTGATAGGGCTACCAACTTTCCCACACTGTATAAATTGAATGTGATAGAGCTACCAACTTTCCCACACTGTATAAATTGTACGAGATAGAACTACCAACTTTCCCACACCGCATAAATTGTATCTGATAGAGCTACCAACTTCGCCACACTGTATAAATTGTATATGATAGAGCTACCAACTATCCCACACTGTATAAATTGAATGTGACAGAGCTACCAACTTTCACACACTGTATAAATTGTATGTGACAGAGCTACCAACATTCCCACACTGTATATATAGTACGTGATAGAGCGACCAGCTTTCCCACACTGTATAAATTGTACGTGATAGAGTGACCAACTTTCCCACACTGTATAAATTGTACGTGATAGAGCTACCAACTTTCCCACACTGTATAAATAGTATGTGATAGAGTTACCAACTTTCCCACACTGTATAAATTGTATGTGATAGAGCTACAAACTTTCCCACACAGTATAAATAGAATGTGATAGAGTTACCAACTTTCCCACACTGTATAAATTGTATGTGATAGTGCTACAAACTTTCCCACACTGTATAAATAGTATGTGATAGAGTTACCAACTTTCCCACACTGTATAAATTGTACGTGATGCAGCTACCAACGTTCCCACATGGAATAAATGGTTCGTGATAGAGCTACCAACTATCCCACACTGTATAAATTGTACGTGATAGAGCTACCAAGGTTCCCACGCTGTATAAATTGTACGTGATAGAGCTACAAACTTTCCCACACTGTATAAATTGTACGTGATAGAGCTACCAACTTTCCCACACTGTATAAATTGTACATGATAGAGCTACCAACTTTACCACACCGTATAAATTGAATGTAACAGAGCTACCAACGTTCCCACGCTCTATAAATTTTATGTGATAGAGCTACGAACTTTCCCACACTGTATAAATTGTATATGATAGAGCTACCAACTTTCCCACACTTTATAAATTGTATGTGATGGACCTACCAACGTTCCCACCCTGTATAAATTGTACGTGATAGAGCTACCAACTTTCCCACACTGTATAAATTTTACGTGATAGAGCTGCCAACTTTCCCACACTGTATAAATTGTACGTGATAGAGCTACCAATTTTCACACGCTGTATAGATTGTACGTGATAGAGCTACCATCTTTCACACGCTGTATAGATTATATGTGATAGAGCTACCAACTTTCCCACACCATATAAATTTTATCTGATAGAGCTACCAACTTTCACACGCTGTATAAATTGTATGTGATAGAGGTACCAACTTTCCCACACTGTATAAATTGTCTGTGATAGAGCTACCAACTATCCCACGCTGTTTAAATTGTACGTGATAGAGCTACCAACATTCCGACACTGTATAAATAGTACGTGATAGAGCGACCAACTTTCCCACACTGTATAAATTGTATGTGATAGAGCTACCAACTTTCCCACACTGTATAAATTGTACGTGATAGAGCTACCAACTTCGCCACACTGTATAAATTGTATATGATAGAGCTACCAACTATCCCACACTGTATAAATTGAATGTGACAGAGCTACCAACTTTCACACACTGTATAAATTGTATGTGACAGAGCTACCAACATTCCCACACTGTATAAATAGTACGTGATAGAGCGACCAGCTTTCCCACACTGTATAAATTGTACGTGATAGAGTGACCAACTTTCCCACACTGTATAAATTGTACGTGATAGAGCTACCAACTTTCCCACACTGTATAAATAGTATGTGATAGAGTTACCAACATTCCCACACTGTATAAATTGTATGTGATAGAGCTACAAACTTTCCCACACTGTATAAATAGTATGTGATAGAGTTACCAACTTTCCCACACTGTATAAATTGTACGTGATGCAGCTACCAACGTTCCCACATGGAATAAATGGTTCGTGATAGAGCTACCAACTATCCCACACTGTATTTATTTTATGTGATAGAGCTACCTACATTCCCACACTGTATAAATTGTACGTGATAGGGCTACCAACTTTCCCACACTGTATAAATTGAATGTGACAGAGCTACCATCTTTCCCACACGGTATAAATTGTACGTGATAGAGCTACCAACGTTCCCACACTGTATAAATTGTCTGTGATAGAGCTACCAAGTTTCACACACTGTATAAATTGTATGTGATAGAGCTACCAACTTTCCCACACTGTATAAATTGTCTGTGATAGAGCTACAAATTATCCCACGCTTTTAAATTGTACGTGATAGAGCTACCAACATTCCGACACTGTATAATTTGTATGTGATAGAGCTACCAAATTTCACACACTGTATAAATTGTATGTGATAGTGCTACCAACGTTCCCACACTGTATAAATTGAACGTGATAGAGCTACCAACTGTCCTACACTGTATAAATTCTACAAGATAGAGCTACGAACTGTCCCACACTGTATAAATCGTACGTTATAGAGCTACCAAATTTCCCACACTGTATAAATTGAACGTGATAGAGCTACCAAATGTCCCACACTGTATAAATTCTACAAGATAGAGCTATGAAGTGTCCCACACTGTATAAATTGTACATGATAGAGCTACCAACTTTCCCACACCGTATAAATTGTACGTGATAGAGCTACCAACGTTCCCACACTGTATAAATTGAACGTGATAGAGCTACCAACTGTCCCAAACTGTATAAATTCTACAAGATAGAGCTACAAACTGTCCCACACTGTATAAATCGTACGTGATAGAGCTACCAACTTTCCCACACAGTGTAAATCATACGTGATAGAGCTAACAACTTTCCCACACTGTATAAATTCTACGTGATAGAGCTACCAACATTCCCACACTGTATAAATTGTACGTGATAGAGCTACCAACTTTCCCACACTGTATAAATTGTACGTGATAGAGCTACCAACTTTCCCACACCATATAAATTGTAGCTGATAGAGCTACCAACTTTCAAACGCTGTATAAATTGAATATGATAGAGCTACCAACTTTCACACGCTTAATAAATTGTATGTGATAGAGCTACCAACTTTCCCACACTGTATAAATTGTACGTGATAGAGCTACCAACTTTCCCACACTGTATAAATTGTACGTGATAGAGCTACCAACTTTCCCACACCATATAAATTGTAGCTGATAGAGCTACCAACTTTCAAACGCTGTATAAATTGTATGTGATAGACCTACCAACTTCCCCACACCGTATAAATTTTATCTGATAGAGCTACCAACTTTCACACGCTGTATAAATAGTATGTGAAAGAGTTACCAACTTTCCCACGCTGTATAAATTTTATGTGATAGAGCTACCAACTTTCCCACACTGTATAAATAGTATGTGATAGAGCTACCAACTTTCCCACGCTGTATAAATTTTATGTGATAGAGCTACCAACTTTCCCACACTTTATAAATTGTATGTGATGGACCTACCAACGTTCCCACCCTGTATAAATTGTACGTGATAGAGCTACCAACTTTCCAACACTGTATAAATTGTCTGTGATAGAGCTACCAACTTTCCCACGCTGTTTAAATTGTACATGATAGAGCTACCAACATTCTCACACTGTATAAATTGAATGTGATAGAGCTACCAACTTTCTCACACTGTATAAATTGTATGTGATAGAGCTACCAACATTCTCACACTGTATAATTTGAATGTGATAGAGCTACCAACTTTCTCACACTGTATAAATTGTATGTGATAGAGCTACCAAATTAGCACAGGGAAAAAATTGTACGTGATAGAGCTAACAACTTTCCCACGCTGTGTAAATTGTAGGTGATAGAGCAACCAACTTTCCCACACCGTATAAATTGTAGGTGATAGAGCTACCAACGTTCCAACACGGTATCAATTGTACGTGATAGAGCAACCAACTTTCCCACACTGTACAAATTGTACGTGATAGGGCTACCAACTTTCCCACACTGTATAAATTGAATGTGATAGAGCTACCAACTTTCCCACACTGTATAAATTGTACGAGATAGAGCTACCAACTTTCCCACACCGTATAAATTGTATCTGATAGAGCTACCAACTTCGCCACACTGTATAAATTGTATATGATAGAGCTACCAACTATCCCACACTGTATAAATTGAATGTGACAGAGCTACCAACATTCACACACTGTATAAATTGTATGTGACAGAGCTACCAACATTCCCACACTGTATAAATAGTACGTGATAGAGCGACCAGCTTTCCCACACTGTATAAATTGTACGTGATAGAGTGACCAACTTTCCCACACTGTATAAATTGTACGTGATAGAGCTACCAACTTTCCCACACTGTATAAATAGTATGTGATAGAGTTACCAACTTTCCCACACTGTATAAATTGTATGTGATAGAGCTACAAACTTTCCCACACTGTATAAATAGTATGTGATAGAGTTACCAACTTTCCCACACTGTATAAATTGTATGTGATAGAGCTACAAACTTTCCCACACTGTATAAATAGTATGTGATAGAGTTACCAACTTTCCCACACTGTATAAATTGTACGTGATGCAGCTACCAACGTTCCCACATGGAATAAATGGTTCGTGATAGAGCTACCAACTATCCCACACTGTATAAATTGTACGTGATAGAGCTACCAAGGTTCCCACGCTGTATAAATTGTACGTGATAGAGCTACAAACTTTCCCACACTGTATAAATTGTACGTGATAGAGCTACCAAGGTTCCCACGCTGTATAAATTGTACGTGATAGAGCTACCAACTTTCCCACACTGTATAAATTGTACATGATAGAGCTACAAACTTTACCACACCGTATAAATTGAATGTAACAGAGCTACCAACTTTCCCACGCTCTATAAATTTTATGTGATAGAGCTACGAACTTTCCCACACTGTATAAATTGTATATGATAGAGCTACCAACTTTCACACGCTGTATAAATTGTCTGTGATAGAGCTACCAACTTTCCCACACTGTATAAATTGTATGTGATAGAGGTACCAATTTTCCCACACTGTATAAATTGTCTGTGATAGAGCTACCAACTTTCCCACACTGTATAAATTGTATGTGATAGAGGTACCAACTTTCCCACACTGTATAAATTGTATGCGATAGAGCTACCAACTTTCCCACACTTTATAAATTGTATGTGATGGACCTACCAACGTTCCCACCCTGTATAAATTGTACGTGATAGAGCTACCAATTTTGCCACACTGTTTAAATTGTACGTGATAGAGCTACCAACTTTCCAACAATGTATAAATTGTCTGTGATAGAGCTACCAACTTTCCCACGCTGTTTAAATTGTACATGATAGAGCTACCAACATTCTCACACTGTATAAATTGAATGTGATAGAGCTACCAACATTCCCACACTGTATAAATTGTATGTGATAGAGCTACCAACTTTCCCACACTGTATAAATTTTACGTGATAGAGCTGCCAACTTTCCCACACTGAATAAATTGTACGTGATAGAGCTACCAATTTTCACACGCTGTATAGATTGTACGTGATAGAGCTACCATCTTTCACACGCTGTATAGATTATATGTGATAGAGCTACCAACTTTCCCACACCATATAAATTTTATCTGATAGAGCTACCAACTTTCACACGCTGTATAAATTGTATGTGATAGAGGTACCAACTTTCCCACACTGTATAAATTGTCTGTGATAGAGCTACCAACTATCCCACGCTGTTTAAATTGTACGTGATAGAGCTACCAACATTCCGACACTGTATAAATAGTACGTGATAGAGCGACCAACTTTCCCACACTGTATAAATTGTATGTGATAGAGCTACCAACTTTCCCACACTGTATAAATTGTACGTGATAGAGCTACCAACTTCGCCACACTGTATAAATTGTATATGATAGAGCTACCAACTATCCCACACTGTATAAATTGAATGTGACAGAGCTACCAACTTTCACACACTGTATAAATTGTATGTGACAGAGCTACCAACATTCCCACACTGTATAAATAGTACGTGATAGAGCGACCAGCTTTCCCACACTGTATAAATTGTACGTGATAGAGTGACCAACTTTCCCACACTGTATAAATTGTACGTGATAGAGCTACCAATTTTCACACGCTGTATAGATTGTACGTGATAGAGCTACCATCTTTCACACGCTGTATAGATTATTTGTGATAGAGCTACCAACTTTCCCACACCATATAAATTTTATCTGATAGAGCTACCAACTTTCACACGCTGTATAAATTGTATGTGATAGAGGTACCAACTTTCCCACACTGTATAAATTGTCTGTGATAGAGCTACCAACTATCCCACGCTGTTTAAATTGTACGTGATAGAGCTACCAACATTCCGACACTGTATAAATAGTACGTGATAGAGCGACCAACTTTCCCACACTGTATAAATTGTATGTGATAGAGCTACCAACTTTCCCACACTGTATAAATTGTACGTGATAGAGCTACCAACTTCGCCACACTGTAGAAATTGTATATGATAGAGCTACCAACTATCCCACACTGTATAAATTGAATGTGACAGAGCTACCAACTTTCACACACTGTATAAATTGTATGTGACAGAGCTACCAACATTCCCACACTGTATAAATAGTACGTGATAGAGCGACCAGCTTTCCCACACTGTATAAATTGTACGTGATAGAGCTACAAACTTTCCCACACTGTATAAATAGGATTTGATAGAGTTACCAACTTTCCCACGCTGTATAAATTTTATGTGAGAGAGCTACAAACTTTCCCACAATGTATAAATAGGATTTGATAGAGTTACCAACTTTCCCACACTGTATAAATTGTATGTGATAGAGCTACAAACTTTCCCACACTGTATAAATAGTATGTGATAGAGTTACCAACTTTCCCACGCTGTATAAATTGTATGTGATAGAGCTACAAACTTTCCCACACTGTATAAATAGTATGTGATAGAGTTACCAACTTTCCCACGCTGTATAAATTGTATGTGATAGAGCTACAAACTTTCCCACACTGTATAAATAGTATGTGATAGAGTTACCAACTTTCCCACGCTGTATAAATTTTATGTGATAGAGATACAAACTTTCCCACACTGTATAAATTGTATGTGATAGAGCTACAAACTTTCCCACACTGTATAAATAGTATGTGATAGAGGTACCAACTTTCCCACACTGTATAAATTGTATGTGATAGAGCTACCAACTTTACCAAACTGTATAAATTGTATGTGATAGAGCTAACAACTTTCCCACACTGTATAAATTGTATGTGATAGAGCTACCAACTTTACCAAACTGTATAAATTGTATGTGATAGAGGTACCAACTATCCCACGCTGTTTAAATTGTACGTGATTTAGCTACGAACATTCCGACACTGTATAAATTGTATGCGATAGAGCTACCAACTTTCCCACACTTTATAAATTGTATGTGATGGACCTACCTACGTTCCCACCCTGTATAAATTGTACGTAATAGAGCTACCAACTTTCCCACACTTTATAAATTGTATGTGATGGACCTACCAACGTTCCCACCCTGTATAAATTGTACGTGATAGAGCTACCAATTTTCCCACACTGTTTAAATTGTACGTGATAGAGCTACCAACTTTCCAACACTGTATAAATTGTCTGTGATAGAGCTACCAACTTTCCCACGCTGTTTAAATTGTACATGATAGAGCTACCAACATTCTCACACTGTATAAATTGAATGTGATAGAGCTACCAAATTTCCCACACTGTATAAATTTTACGTGATAGAGCTGCCAACTTTCCCACACTGTATAAATTGTACGTGATAGAGCTACCAATTTTCACACGCTGTATAGATTGTACGTGATAGAGCTACCATCTTTCACACGCTGTATAGATTATATGTGATAGAGCTACCAACTTTCCCACACCATATAAATTTTATCTGATAGAGCTACCAACTTTCACACGCTGTATAAATTGTATGTGATAGAGCTACAAACTTTCCCACACTGTATAAATAGTATGTGATAGAGTTACCAACTTTCCCACGCTGTATAAATTTTATGTGATAGAGATACAAACTTTCCCAAACTGTATAAATTGTATGTGATAGAGCTACAAACTTTCCCACACTGTATAAATAGTATGTGATAGAGGTACCAACTTTCCCACACTGTATAAATTGTCTGTGATAGAGCTACCAACTTTCCCACACTGTATAAATTGTATGTGATAGAGGTACCAACTTTCCCACACTGTATAAATTGTCTGTGATAGAGCTACCAACTATCCCACGCTGTTTAAATTGTACGTGATAGAGCTACCAACATTCCGACACTGTATAAATTGTATGTGATAGAGCTACCAACTTTCCCACACTGTTTAAATTGTATGTGATAGAGCTACCAACTTTCCCACACTGTATAAATTGTATGTGATAGAGGTACCAACTTTCCCACACTGTACAAATTGTCTGTGATAGAGCTACCAACTATCCCACGCTGTTTAAATTGTACGTGATGGAGCTACCAACATTCCGACACTGTATAAATTGTATGCGATAGAGCTACCAACTTTCCCACACTTTATAAATTGTATGTGATGGACCTACCAACGTTCCCACCCTGTATAAATTGTACGTGATGGAGCTACCATTTTCCCACACTGTTTAAATTGTACGTGATAGAGCTACCAACTTTCCCACGCTGTTTAAATTGTACATGATAGAGCTACCAACATTCTCACACTGTATAAAATGGACGTGATAGAGCTAACAACTTTCCCACGCTGTATAAATTTTACGTGATAGTGTTACCAACTCTCCTACACATTTTAAATTGTATGTGATAGAGCTACCAACATTCCCACACTGTATAAATTGAATGTGATAGAGCTACCAACTTTCCCACACTGTATAAATTTTACGTGATAGAGCTGCCAACTTTCACACTCTGTATAGATTATATGTGATAGAACTACCAACTTTCCCACACAATATAAATTGTAGGTGATAGAGCTACCAACTTTCACACGCTGTATAAATTGTATGTGATAGAGCTACAAACTTTCCCACACTATATAAATAGGATGTGATAGACTTACCAACTTTCCCACGCTGTATAAATTGTATGTGATAGAGCTACCAAATTTCCAACACTGTATAAATTGTATGTGATAGAGCTACAAACTTTCCCACACTGTATAAATAGGATTTGATAGAGTTACCAACTTTCCCACGCTGTATAAATTTTATGTGATAGAGCTACAAACTTTCCCACACTGTATAAATAGTATGTGATAGAGTTACCAACTTTCCCACACTGTATAAATTGTATGTGATAGAGCTACAAACTTTCCCACACTGTATAAATTGTATGTGATAGAGCTACAAACTTTCCCACGCTGTATAAATTGTATGTGATAGAGCTATAAACTTTCCCACACTGTATAAATAGTATGTGATAGAGTTACCAACTTTCCCACACTGTATAAATTGTATGTGATAGAGCTACAAACTTTCCCACACTGTATAAATAGGATTTGATAGAGTTACCAACTTTCCCACACTGTATAAATTGTATGTGATAGAGCTACAAACTTTCCCACACTGTATAAATTGTATGTGATAGATCTACCAACTTTCCCACACTGTATAAATAGTATGTGATAGAGCTACAAACTTTCCCACACTGTATAAATTGTACGTGATAGAGCTACCAACTGTCCCACACTGTATAAATTGTACGTGATAGAGCTATCAACTTTTCCACACTATATAAATTGTACGAGATAGAGCTACCAACTTTCCCACACTGTATAAATTGTACGTGATAGAGCTACCAACTTTCCCACACTGTATAAATTGTACATGATAGAGCTACCAACTGTCCCACACTGTATAAATTGTACGTGATAGAGCTATCAACTTTTCCACACTATATTAATTGTACGAGATAGAGCTACCAACTTTCCCACACTGTATAAATTGTACGTGATAGAGCTACCAACTTTCCCACACTGTATAAATTGTACGTGATAGAGCTACCAACTTCCCCACACGGTAACAATTCTACGTGATAGAGCTACCAACATTTCCACACTGTATAAATTGTACGAGATAGAGCTACCAACTTTCCCACACTGTATAAATTGTACGTGATAGAGCTACAAACTTTCCCACACTGTATAAATTGTACGTGATAGAGCTACCAACTTCCCCACACGGTAACATTTCTACGTGATAGAGCTACCAACTGTCCCACACTGTATAAATTGTACGTGATAGAGCTACCAACTTTCCCACACTGTATAAATTGTACGTGATAGAGATACCAACGGTCCCACACTGTATAAATTCTACGTGATAGAGCTACCAACTTTCCCACACTGTATAAATAGTATGTGAAAGAGTTACCAACTTCCAACGCTGCATAAATTTTATGTGATAGAGCTACCAACTTTCCCACACTGTATAAATTGTATGTGATAGAGCTACAAACTTTCCCACACTGTATAAATTGTCTGTGGTAGAGCTACCAATTATCCCACGCTGTTTAAATTGTACGTGATAGAGCTACCAACATTCCGACACTGTATAATTTGTATGTGATAGAGCTACCAAATTTCCCACACTGTATAAATTGTATGTGATAGTGCTACCAACGTTCCCACACTGTATAAATAGTATGTGAAAGAGTTACCAACTTCCAACGCTGTATACATTTTATGTGATAGAGCTACCAACTTTCCCACACTGTATAAATTGTATGTGATAGAGCTACAAACTTTCCCACACTGTATAAATTGTCTGTGGTAGAGCTACAAATTATCCCACGCTTTTAAATTGTACGTGATAGAGCTACCAGCATTCCGACACTGTATAATTTGTATGTGATAGAGCTACCAAATTTCACACACTGTATAAATTGTATGTGATAGTGCTACCAACGTTCCCACACTGTATAAATAGTATGTGAAAGAGTTACCAACTTTCCAACGTTGTATACATTTTATGTGAGAGAGCTACCAACTTTCCCACACTGTATAAATTGTACGTGATAGAGCTACCAACGTTCCCACACTGTATAAATTGAACGTGATAGAGCTACCAACGTTCCCACACTGTATAAATTGAACGTGATAGAGCTACCAACTGTCCTACACTGTATAAATTCTACAAGATAGAGCTACGAACTGTCCCACACTGTATAAATCGTACGTTATAGAGCTACCAAATTTCCCACACTGTATAAATTGAACGTGATAGAGCTACCAAATGTCCCACACTGTATAAATTCTACAAGATAGAGCTATGAAGTGTCCCACACTGTATAAATTGTACATGATAGAGCTACCAACTTTCCCACACCGTATAAATTGTACGTGATAGAGCTACCAACGTTCCCACACTGTATAAATTGAACGTGATAGAGCTACCAACTGTCCCAAACTGTATAAATTCTACAAGATAGAGCTACGAACTGTCCCACACTGTATAAATCGTACGTGATAGAGCTACCAACTGTCCCACACTGTGTAAATCATACGTGATAGAGCTACCAACTTTCCCACACTGTGTAAATCATACGTGATAGAGCTACCAACTTTCCCACACTGTATAAATTCTACGTGATAGAGCTACCAACATTCCCACACTGTATAAATTGTACGTGATAGAGCTACCAATTTTCCCACACTGTATAAATTGTACGTGATAGAGCTACCAACTTTCCCACACCATATAAATTGTAGCTGATAGAGCTACCTACTTTCAAACGCTGTATAAATTGAATATGATAGAGCTACCAACTTTCACACGCTTTATAAATTGTATGTGATAGAGCTACCAACTTTCCCACACTGTATAAATTGTACGTGATAGAGCTACCAACTTTCCCACACTGTATAAATTGTACGTGATAGAGCTACCAACTTTCCCACACCATATAAATTGTAGCTGATAGAGCTACCAACTTTCAAAGGCTGTATAAATTGTATGTGATAGAGCTACCAACTTCCCCACACCGTATAAATTTTATCTGATAGAGCTACCAACTTTCACACGCTGTATAAATAGTATGTGAAAGAGTTACCAACTTTCCCACGCTGTATAAATTTTATGTGATAGAGCTACCAACTTTCCCACACTGTATAAATAGTATGTGATAGAGCTACCAACTTTCCCACGCTGTATAAATTTTATGTGATAGAGCTACCAACTTTCCCACACTTTATAAATTGTATGTGATGGACCTACCAACGTTCCCACCCTGTATAAATTGTACGTGATAGAGCTACCAACTTTCCAACACTGTATAAATTGTCTGTGATAGAGCTACCAACTTTCCCACGCTGTTTAAATTGTACATGATAGAGCTACCAACATTCTCACACTGTATAAATTGAATGTGATAGAGCTACCAACTTTCTCACACTGTATAAATTGTATGTGATAGAGCTACCAACATTCTCACACTGTATAATTTGAATGTGATAGAGCTACCAACTTTCTCACACTGTATAAATTGTATGTGATAGAGCTACCAAATTAGCACAGGGAAAAAATTGTACGTGATAGAGCTAACAACTTTCCCACGCTGTATAAATTGTAGGTGATAGAGCAACCAACTTTCCCACACCGTATAAATTGTAGGTGATAGAGCTACCAACGTTCCCACACGGTATCAATTGTACGTGATAGAGCAACCAACTTTCCCACACTGTACAAATTGTACGTGATAGGGCGACCAACTTTCCCACACTGTATAAATTGAATGTGATAGAGCTACCAACTTTCCCACACTGTATAAATTGTACGAGATAGAGCTACCAACTTTCCCACACCGCATAAATTGTATCTGATAGAGCTACCAACTTCGCCACACTGTATAAATTGTATATGATAGAGCTACCAACTATCCCACACTGTATAAATTGAATGTGACAGAGCTACCAACTTTCACACACTGTATAAATTGTATGTGACAGAGCTACCAACATTCCCACACTGTATATATAGTACGTGATAGAGCGACCAGCTTTCCCACACTGTATAAATTGTACGTGATAGAGCTACCAACTTCCCCACACGGTAACAATTCTACGTGATAGAGCTACCAACATTTCCACACTGTATAAATTGTACGAGATAGAGCTACCAACTTTCCCACACTGTATAAATTGTACGTGATAGAGCTACAAACTTTCCCACACTGTATAAATTGTACGTGATAGAGCTACCAACTTCCCCACACGGTAACATTTCTACGTGATAGAGCTACCAACTGTCCCACACTGTATAAATTGTACGTGATAGAGCTACCAACTTTCCCACACTGTATAAATTGTACGTGATAGAGATACCAACGGTCCCACACTGTATAAATTCTACGTGATAGAGCTACCAACTTTCCCACACTGTATAAATAGTATGTGAAAGAGTTACCAACTTCCAACGCTGCATAAATTTTATGTGATAGAGCTACCAACTTTCCCACACTGTATAAATTGTATGTGATAGAGCTACAAACTTTCCCACACTGTATAAATTGTCTGTGGTAGAGCTACCAATTATCCCATGCTGTTTAAATTGTACGTGATAGAGCTACCAACATTCCGACACTGTATAATTTGTATGTGATAGAGCTACCAAATTTCCCACACTGTATAAATTGTATGTGATAGTGCTACCAACGTTCCCACACTGTATAAATAGTATGTGAAAGAGTTACCAACTTCCAACGCTGTATACATTTTATGTGATAGAGCTACCAACTTTCCCACACTGTATAAATTGTATGTGATAGAGCTACAAACTTTCCCACACTGTATAAATTGTCTGTGGTAGAGCTACAAATTATCCCACGCTTTTAAATTGTACGTGATAGAGCTACCAGCATTCCGACACTGTATAATTTGTATGTGATAGAGCTACCAAATTTCACACACTGTATAAATTGTATGTGATAGTGCTACCAACGTTCCCACACTGTATAAATAGTATGTGAAAGAGTTACCAACTTTCCAACGTTGTATACATTTTATGTGATAGAGCTACCAACTTTCCCACACTGTATAAATTGTACGTGATAGAGCTACCAACGTTCCCACACTGTATAAATTGAACGTGATAGAGCTACCAACGTTCCCACACTGTATAAATTGAACGTGATAGAGCTACCAACTGTCCTACACTGTATAAATTCTACAAGATAGAGCTACGAACTTTCCCACACTGTATAAATCGTACGTTATAGAGCTACCAAATTTCCCACACTGTATAAATTGAACGTGATAGAGCTACCAAATGTCCCACACTGTATAAATTCTACAAGATAGAGCTATGAAGTGTCCCACACTGTATAAATTGTACATGATAGAGCTACCAACTTTCCCACACCGTATAAATTGTACGTGATAGAGCTACCAACGTTCCCACACTGTATAAATTGAACGTGATAGAGCTACCAACTGTCCCAAACTGTATAAATTCTACAAGATAGAGCTACGAACTGTCCCACACTGTATAAATCGTACGTGATAGAGCTACCAACTTTCCCACACTGTGTAAATCATACGTGATAGAGCTACCAACTTTCCCACACTGTATAAATTCTACGTGATAGAGCTACCAACATTCCCACACTGTATAAATTGTACGTGATAGAGCTACCAACTTTCCCACACTGTATAAATTGTACGTGATAGAGCTACCAACTTTCCCACACCATATAAATTGTAGCTGATAGAGCTACCTACTTTCAAACGCTGTATAAATTGAATATGATAGAGCTACCAACTTTCACACGCTTTATAAATTGTATGTGATAGAGCTACCAACTTTCCCACACTGTATAAATTGTACGTGATAGAGCTACCAACTTTCCCACACTGTATAAATTGTACGTGATAGAGCTACCAACTTTCCCACACCATATAAATTGTAGCTGATAGAGCTACCAACTTTCAAAGGCTGTATAAATTGTATGTGATAGAGCTACCAACTTCCCCACACCGTATAAATTTTATCTGATAGAGCTACCAACTTTCACACGCAGTATAAATAGTATGTGAAAGAGTTACCAACTTTCCCACGCTGTATAAATTTTATGTGATAGAGCTACCAACTTTCCCACACTGTATAAATAGTATGTGATAGAGCTACCAACTTTCCCACGCTGTATAAATTTTATGTGATAGAGCTACCAACTTTCCCACACTTTATAAATTGTATGTGATGGACCTACCAACGTTCCCACCCTGTATAAATTGTACGTGATAGAGCTACCAACTTTCAAACACTGTATAAATTGTATGTGATAGAGCTACCAAATTAGCACAGGGAAAAAATTGTACGTGATAGAGCTAACAACTTTCCCACGCTGTATAAATTGTAGGTGATAGAGCAACCAACTTTCCCACACCGTATAAATTGTAGGTGATAGAGCTACCAACGTTCCCACACGGTATCAATTGTACGTGATAGAGCAACCAACTTTCCCACACTGTACAAATTGTACGTGATAGGGCTACCAACTTTCCCACACTGTATAAATTGAATGTGATAGAGCTACCAACTTTCCCACACTGTATAAATTGTACGAGATAGAGCTACCAACTTTCCCACACCGCATAAATTGTATCTGATAGAGCTACCAACTTCGCCACACTGTATAAATTGTATATGATAGAGCTACCAACTATCCCACACTGTATAAATTGAATGTGACAGAGCTACCAACTTTCACACACTGTATAAATTGTATGTGACAGAGCTACCAACATTCCCACACTGTATATATAGTACGTGATAGAGCGACCAGCTTTCCCACACTGTATAAATTGTACGTGATAGAGTGACCAACTTTCCCACACTGTATAAATTGTACGTGATAGAGCTACCAACTTTCCCACACTGTATAAATAGTATGTGATAGAGTTACCAACTTTCCCACACTGTATAAATTGTATGTGATAGAGCTACAAACTTTCCCACACAGTATAAATAGAATGTGATAGAGTTACCAACTTTCCCACACTGTATAAATTGTATGTGATAGAGCTACAAACTTTCCCACACTGTATAAATAGTATGTGATAGAGTTACCAACTTTCCCACACTGTATAAATTGTACGTGATGCAGCTACCAACGTTCCCACATGGAATAAATGGTTCGTGATAGAGCTACCAACTATCCCACACTGTATAAATTGTACGTGATAGAGCTACCAAGGTTCCCACGCTGTATAAATTGTACGTGATAGAGCTACAAACTTTCCCACACTGTATAAATTGTACGTGATAGAGCTACCAACTTTCCCACACTGTATAAATTGTACATGATAGAGCTACCAACTTTACCACACCGTATAAATTGAATGTAACAGAGCTACCAACTTTCCCACGCTCTATAAATTTTATGTGATAGAGCTACGAACTTTCCCACACTGTATAAATTGTATATGATAGAGCTACCAACTTTCCCACACTTTATAAATTGTATGTGATGGACCTACCAACGTTCCCACCCTGTATAAATTGTACGTGATAGAGCTACCAACTTTCCCACACTGTATAAATTTTACGTGATAGAGCTGCCAACTTTCCCACACTGTATAAATTGTACGTGATAGAGCTACCAATTTTCACACGCTGTATAGATTGTACGTGATAGAGCTACCATCTTTCACACGCTGTATAGATTATATGTGATAGAGCTACCAACTTTCCCACACCATATAAATTTTATCTGATAGAGCTACCAACTTTCACACGCTGTATAAATTGTATGTGATAGAGGTACCAACTTTCCCACACTGTATAAATTGTCTGTGATAGAGCTACCAACTATCCCACGCTGTTTAAATTGTACGTGATAGAGCTACCAACATTCCGACACTGTATAAATAGTACGTGATAGAGCGACCAACTTTCCCACACTGTATAAATTGTATGTGATAGAGCTACCAACTTTCCCACACTGTATAAATTGTACGTGATAGAGCTACCAACTTCGCCACACTGTATAAATTGTATATGATAGAGCTACCAACTATCCCACACTGTATAAATTGAATGTGACAGAGCTACCAACTTTCACACACTGTATAAATTGTATGTGACAGAGCTACCAACATTCCCACACTGTATAAATAGTACGTGATAGAGCGACCAGCTTTCCCACACTGTATAAATTGTACGTGATAGAGTGACCAACTTTCCCACACTGTATAAATTGTACGTGATAGAGCTACCAACTTTCCCACACTGTATAAATAGTATGTGATAGAGTTACCAACATTCCCACACTGTATAAATTGTATGTGATAGAGCTACAAACTTTCCCACACTGTATAAATAGTATGTGATAGAGTTACCAACTTTCCCACACTGTATAAATTGTACGTGATGCAGCTACCAACGTTCCCACATGGAATAAATGGTTCGTGATAGAGCTACCAACTATCCCACACTGTATTTATTTTATGTGATAGAGCTACCTACATTCCCACACTGTATAAATTGTACGTGATAGGGCTACCAACTTTCCCACACTGTATAAATTGAATGTGACAGAGCTACCATCTTTCCCACACGGTATAAATTGTACGTGATAGAGCTACCAACGTTCCCACACTGTATAAATTGTCTGTGATAGAGCTACCAAGTTTCACACACTGTATAAATTGTATGTGATAGAGCTACCAACTTTCCCACACTGTATAAATTGTCTGTGATAGAGCTACAAATTATCCCACGCTTTTAAATTGTACGTGATAGAGCTACCAACATTCCGACACTGTATAATTTGTATGTGATAGAGCTACCAAATTTCACACACTGTATAAATTGTATGTGATAGTGCTACCAACGTTCCCACACTGTATAAATAGTATGTGAAAGAGTTACCAACTTTCCAACGTTGTATACATTTTATGTGATAGAGCTACCAACTTTCCCACACTGTATAAATTGTACGTGATAGAGCTACCAACGTTCCCACACTGTATAAATTGAACGTGATAGAGCTACCAACGTTCCCACACTGTATAAATTGAACGTGATAGAGCTACCAACTGTCCTACACTGTATAAATTCTACAAGATAGAGCTACGAACTGTCCCACACTGTATAAATCGTACGTTATAGAGCTACCAAATTTCCCACACTGTATAAATTGAACGTGATAGAGCTACCAAATGTCCCACACTGTATAAATTCTACAAGATAGAGCTATGAAGTGTCCCACACTGTATAAATTGTACATGATAGAGCTACCAACTTTCCCACACCGTATAAATTGTACGTGATAGAGCTACCAACGTTCCCACACTGTATAAATTGAACGTGATAGAGCTACCAACTGTCCCAAACTGTATAAATTCTACAAGATAGAGCTACAAACTGTCCCACACTGTATAAATCGTACGTGATAGAGCTACCAACTTTCCCACACTGTGTAAATCATACGTGATAGAGCTAACAACTTTCCCACACTGTATAAATTCTACGTGATAGAGCTACCAACATTCCCACACTGTATAAATTGTACGTGATAGAGCTACCAACTTTCCCACACTG
Source organism: Narcine bancroftii (assembly GCF_036971445.1). Lineage (NCBI taxonomy): Eukaryota > Metazoa > Chordata > Chondrichthyes > Torpediniformes > Narcinidae > Narcine > Narcine bancroftii. The sequence continues at coordinate 374,210,871 of NC_091470.1, forward strand.
TATAAATTGTACGTGATAGAGCTACCAACTTTCCCACACCATATAAATTGTAGCTGATAGAGCTACCAACTTTCAAACGCTGTATAAATTGAATATGATAGAGCTACCAACTTTCACACGCTTAATAAATTGTATGTGATAGAGCTACCAACTTTCCCACACTGTATAAATTGTACGTGATAGAGCTACCAACTTTCCCACACTGTATAAATTGTACGTGATAGAGCTACCAACTTTCCCACACCATATAAATTGTAGCTGATAGAGCTACCAACTTTCAAACGCTGTATAAATTGTATGTGATAGACCTACCAACTTCCCCACACCGTATAAATTTTATCTGATAGAGCTACCAACTTTCACACGCTGTATAAATAGTATGTGAAAGAGTTACCAACTTTCCCACGCTGTATAAATTTTATGTGATAGAGCTACCAACTTTCCCACACTGTATAAATAGTATGTGATAGAGCTACCAACTTTCCCACGCTGTATAAATTTTATGTGATAGAGCTACCAACTTTCCCACACTTTATAAATTGTATGTGATGGACCTACCAACGTTCCCACCCTGTATAAATTGTACGTGATAGAGCTACCAACTTTCCAACACTGTATAAATTGTCTGTGATAGAGCTACCAACTTTCCCACGCTGTTTAAATTGTACATGATAGAGCTACCAACATTCTCACACTGTATAAATTGAATGTGATAGAGCTACCAACTTTCTCACACTGTATAAATTGTATGTGATAGAGCTACCAACATTCTCACACTGTATAATTTGAATGTGATAGAGCTACCAACTTTCTCACACTGTATAAATTGTATGTGATAGAGCTACCAAATTAGCACAGGGAAAAAATTGTACGTGATAGAGCTAACAACTTTCCCACGCTGTATAAATTGTAGGTGATAGAGCAACCAACTTTCCCACACCGTATAAATTGTAGGTGATAGAGCTACCAACGTTCCCACACGGTATCAATTGTACGTGATAGAGCAACCATCTTTCCCACACTGTACAAATTGTACGTGATAGGGCTACCAACTTTCCCACACTGTATAAATTGAATGTGATAGAGCTACCAACTTTCCCACACTGTATAAATTGTACGAGATAGGGCTACCAACTTTCCCACACCGTATAAATTGTATCTGATAGAGCTACCAACTTCGCCACACTGTATAAATTGTATATGATAGAGCTACCAACTATCCCACACTGTATAAATTGAATGTGACAGAGCTACCAACTTTCACACACTGTATAAATTGTATGTGACAGAGCTACCAACATTCCCACACTGTATAATTAGTACGTGATAGAGCGACCAGCTTTCCCACACTGTATAAATTGTACGTGATAGAGTGACCAACTTTCCCACACTGTATAAATTGTACGTGATAGAGCTACCAACTTTGCCACACTGTATAAATTGTATATGATAGAGCTACCAACTATCCCACACTGTATAAATTGAATGTGACAGAGCTACCAACTTTCACACACTGTATAAATTGTATGTGACAGAGCTACCAACATTCCCACACTGTATAAATAGTACGTGATAGAGCGACCAGCTTTCCCACACTGTATAAATTGTACGTGATAGAGTGACCAACTTTCCCACACTGTATAAATTGTACGTGATAGAGCTACCAACTTTCCCACACTGTATAAATAGTATGTGATAGAGTTACCAACTTTCCCACACTGTATAAATTGTATGTGATAGAGCTACAAACTTTCCCACACTGTATAAATAGCATGTGATAGAGTTACCAACTTTCCCACACTGTATAAATTGTATGTGATAGAGCTACAAACTTTCCCACACTGTATAAATAGTATGTGATAGAGTTACCAACTTTCCCACACTGTATAAATTGTACGTGATGCAGCTACCAACGTTCCCACATGGAATAAATGGTTCGTGATAGAGCTACCAACTATCCCACACTGTATAAATTGTACGTGATAGAGCTACCAAGGTTCCCACGCTGTATAAATTGTACGTGATAGAGCTACAAACTTTCCCACACTGTATAAATTGTACGTGATAGAGCTACCAAGGTTCCCACGCTGTATAAATTGTACGTGATAGAGCTACCAACTTTCCCACACTGTATAAATTGTACATGATAGAGCTACCAACTTTACCACACCGTATAAATTGAATGTAACAGAGCTACCAACTTTCCCACGCTCTATAAATTTTATGTGATAGAGCTACGAACTTTCCCACACTGTATAAATTGTATATGATAGAGCTACCAACTTTCACACGCTGTATAAATTGTATGTGATAGAGCTACCAACTTTCCCACACTGTATAAATTGTATGTGATAGAGGTACCAATTTTCCCACACTGTATAAATTGTCTGTGATAGAGCTACCAACTTTCCCACACTGTATAAATTGTATGTGATAGAGGTACCAACTTTCCCACACTGTATAAATTGTATGCGATAGAGCTACCAACTTTCCCACACTTTATAAATTGTATGTGATGGACCTACCAACGTTCCCACCCTGTATAAATTGTACGTGATAGAGCTACCAATTTTGCCACATTGTTTAAATTGTACGTGTTAGAGCTACCAACTTTCCAACAATGTATAAATTGTCTGTGATAGAGCTACCAACTTTCCCACGCTGTTTAAATTGTACATGATAGAGCTACCAACATTCTCACACTGTATAAATTGAATGTGATAGAGCTACCAACATTCCCACACTGTATAAATTGTATGTGATAGAGCTACCAACTTTCCCACACTGTATAAATTTTACGTGATAGAGCTGCCAACTTTCCCACACTGTATAAATTGTACGTGATAGAGCTACCAATTTTCACACGCTGTATAGATTGTACGTGATAGAGCTACCATCTTTCACACGCTGTATAGATTATATGTGATAGAGCTACCAACTTTCCCACACCATATAAATTTTATCTGATAGAGCTACCAACTTTCACACGCTGTATAAATTGTATGTGATAGAGGTACCAACTTTCCCACACTGTATAAATTGTCTGTGATAGAGCTACCAACTATCCCACGCTGTTTAAATTGTACGTGATAGAGCTACCAACATTCCGACACTGTATAAATAGTACGTGATAGAGCGACCAACTTTCCCACACTGTATAAATTGTATGTGATAGAGCTACCAACTTTCCCACACTGTATAAATTGTACGTGATAGAGCTACCAACTTCGCCACACTGTATAAATTGTATATGATAGAGCTACCAACTATCCCACACTGTATAAATTGAATGTGACAGAGCTACCAACTTTCACACACTGTATAAATTGTATGTGACAGAGCTACCAACATTCCCACACTGTATAAATAGTACGTGATAGAGCGACCAGCTTTCCCACACTGTATAAATTGTACGTGATAGAGTGACCAACTTTCCCACACTGTATAAATTGTACGTGATAGAGCTACCAACTTTCCCACACTGTATAAATAGTATGTGATAGAGTTACCAACTTTAGCACACTGTATAAATTGTATGTGATAGAGCTACAAACTTTCCCACACTGTATAAATAGTATGTGATAGAGTTACCAACTTTCCCACACTGTATAAATTGTACGTGATGCAGCTACCAACGTTCCCACATGGAATAAATGGTTCGTGATAGAGCTACCAACTATCCCACACTGTATTTATTTTATGTGATAGAGCTACCTACATTCCCACACTGTATAAATTGTATGTGATAGGGCTACCAACTTTCCCACACTGTATAAATTGAATGTGACAGAGCTACCATCTTTCCCACACGGTATAAATTGTACGTGATAGAGCTACCAACTTTCCCACACTGTATAAATTGTCTGTGATAGAGCTACCAAGTTTCACACACTGTATAAATTGTATGTGATAGAGCTACCAACTTTCCCACACTGTATAAATTGTCTGTGATAGAGCTACCAACTTTCCCACACTGTATTAATTGTTCGTGATAGAGCTACCAACTTTCAAACACTGTATAAATTGTCTGTGTTAGAGCTACCAAGTTTCACACACTGTATAAATTGTATGTGATAGAGCTACCAACTTTCCCACACAGTATAAATTGTCTGTGATAGAGCTACCAACTTTCCCACACTGTATTAATTTTTCGTGATAGAGCTACCAACTTTCTCACACTGTATAAATTGTATGTGATAGAGCTACCAACATTCTCACACTGTATAATTTGAATGTGATAGAGCTACCAACTTTCTCACACTGTATAAATTGTATGTGATAGAGCTACCAAATTAGCACAGGGAAAAAATTGTACGTGATAGAGCTAACAACTTTCCCACGCTGTATAAATTGTAGGTGATAGAGCAACCAACTTTCCCACACCGTATAAATTGTAGGTGATAGAGCTACCAACGTTCCCACACGGTATCAATTGTACGTGATAGAGCAACCAACTTTCCCACACTGTACAAATTGTACGTGATAGGGCTACCAACTTTCCCACACTGTATAAATTGAATGTGATAGAGCTACCAACTTTCCCACACTGTATAAATTGTACGAGATAGAGCTACCAACTTTCCCACACCGCATAAATTGTATCTGATAGAGCTACCAACTTCGCCACACTGTATAAATTGTATATGATAGAGCTACCAACTATCCCACACTGTATAAATTGAATGTGACAGAGCTACCAACTTTCACACACTGTATAAATTGTATGTGACAGAGCTACCAACATTCCCACACTGTATAAATAGTACGTGATAGAGCGACCAGCTTTCCCACACTGTATAAATTGTACGTGATAGAGTGACCAACTTTCCCACACTGTATAAATTGTACGTGATAGAGCTACCAACTTTCCCACACTGTATAAATAGTATGTGATAGAGTTACCAACTTTCCCACACTGTATAAATTGTATGTGATAGAGCTACAAACTTTCCCACACTGTATAAATAGAATGTGATAGAGTTACCAACTTTCCCACACTGTATAAATTGTATGTGATAGAGCTACAAACTTTCCCACACTGTATAAATAGTATGTGATAGAGTTACCAACTTTCCCACACTGTATAAATTGTACGTGATGCAGCTACCAACGTTCCCACATGGAATAAATGGTTCGTGATAGAGCTACCAACTATCCCACACTGTATAAATTGTACGTGATAGAGCTACCAAGGTTCCCACGCTGTATAAATTGTACGTGATAGAGCTACAAACTTTCCCACACTGTATAAATTGTACGTGATAGAGCTACCAACTTTCCCACACTGTATAAATTGTACATGATAGAGCTACCAACTTTACCACACCGTATAAATTGAATGTAACAGAGCTACCAACTTTCCCACGCTCTATAAATTTTATGTGATAGAGCTACGAACTTTCCCACACTGTATAAATTGTATATGATAGAGCTACCAACTTTCACACGCTGTATAAATTGTATGTGATAGAGCTACCAACTTTCCCACACTGTATAAATTGTATGTGATAGAGGTACCAATTTTCCCACACTGTATAAATTGTCTGTGATAGAGCTAACAACTTTCCCACACTGTATAAATTGTATGCGATAGAGCTACCAACTTTCCCACACTTTATAAATTGTATGTGATGGACCTACCAACGTTCCCACCCTGTATAAATTGTACGTGATAGAGCTACCAACTTTCCCACACTTTATAAATTGTATGTGATGGACCTACCAACGTTCCCACCCTGTATAAATTGTACGTGATAGAGCTACCAATTTTGCCACACTGTTTAAATTGTACGTGATAGAGCTACCAACTTTCCAACAATGTATAAATTGTCTGTGATAGAGCTACCAACTTTCCCACGCTGTTTAAATTGTACATGATAGAGCTGCCAACATTCTCACACTGTATAAATTGAATGTGATAGAGCTACCAACATTCCCACACTGTATAAATGGTATGTGATAGAGCTACCAACTTTCCCACACTGTATAAATTGTATGTGATAGAGGTACCAATTTTCCCACACTGTATAAATTGTCTGTGATAGAGCTACCAACTTTCCCACACTGTATGAATTGTATGCGATAGAGCTACCAACTTTCCCACACTTTATAAATTGTATGTGATGGACCTACCAACGTTCCCACCCTGTATAAATTGTACGTGATAGAGCTACCAACTTTCCCACACTTTATAAATTGTATGTGATGGACCTACCAACGTTCCCACCCTGTATAAATTGTACGTGATAGAGCTACCAATTTTGCCACACTGTTTAAATTGTACGTGATAGAGCTACCAACTTTCCAACAATGTATAAATTGTCTGTGATAGAGCTACCAACTTTCCCACGCTGTTTAATTGTACATGATAGAGCTGCCAACATTCTCACACTGTATAAATTGAATGTGATAGAGCTACCAACATTCCCACACTGTATAAATGGTATGTGATAGAGCTACCAACTTTCCCACACTGTATAAATTTTACGTGATAGAGCTGCCAACTTTCCCACACTGTATAAATTGTACGTGATAGAGCTACCAATTTTCACACGCTGTATAGATTGTACGTGATAGAGCTACCATCTTTCACGCGCTGTATAGATTATATGTGATAGAGCTACCAACTTTCCCACACCATATAAATTTTATCTGATAGAGCTACCAACTTTCACACGCTGTATAAATTGTATGTGATAGAGGTACCAACTTTCCCACACTGTATAAATTGTCTGTGATAGAGCTACCAACTATCCCACGCTGTTTAAATTGTACGTGATAGAGCTACCAACATTCCGACACTGTATAAATAGTACGTGATAGAGCGACCAACTTTCCCACACTGTATAAATTGTATGTGATAGAGCTACCAACTTTCCCACACTGTATAAATTGTACGTGATAGAGCTACCAACTTCGCCACACTGTATAAATTGAATGTGACAGAGCTACCAACTTTCACACACTGTATAAATTGTATGTGACAGAGCTACCAACATTCCCACACTGTATAAATAGTACGTGATAGAGCGACCAGCTTTCCCACACTGTATAAATTGTACGTGATAGAGTGACCAACTTTCCCACACTGTATAAATTGTACGTGATAGAGCTACCAACTTTCCCACACTGTATAAATAGTATGTGATAGAGTTACCAACATTCCCACACTGTATAAATTGTATGTGATAGAGCTACAAACTTTCCCACACTGTATAAATAGTATGTGATAGAGTTACCAACTTTCCCACACTGTATAAATTGTACGTGATGCAGCTACCAACGTTCCCACATGGAATAAATGGTTCGTGATAGAGCTACCAACTATCCCACACTGTATTTATTTTATGTGATAGAGCTACCTACATTCCCACACTGTATAAATTGTACGTGATAGGGCTACCAACTTTCCCACACTGTATAAATTGAATGTGACAGAGCTACCATCTTTCCCACACGGTATAAATTGTACGTGATAGAGCTACCAACTTTCCCACACTGTATAAATTGTCTGTGATAGAGCTACCAAGTTTCACACACTGTATAAATTGTATGTGATAGAGCTACCAACTTTCCCACACTGTATAAATTGTCTGTGATAGAGCTACAAATTATCCCACGCTTTTAAATTGTACGTGATAGAGCTACCAACATTCCGACACTGTATAATTTGTATGTGATAGAGCTACCAAATTTCACACACTGTATAAATTGTATGTGATAGTGCTACCAACGTTCCCACACTGTATAAATAGTATGTGAAAGAGTTACCAACTTTCCAACGTTGTATACATTTTATGTGATAGAGCTACCAACTTTCCCACACTGTATAAATTGTACGTGATAGAGCTACCAACGTTCCCACACTGTATAAATTGAACGTGATAGAGCTACCAACGTTCCCACACTGTATAAATTGAACGTGATAGAGCTACCAACTGTCCTACACTGTATAAATTCTACAAGATAGAGCTACGAACTGTCCCACACTGTATAAATCGTACGTTATAGAGCTACCAAATTTCCCACACTGTATAAATTGAACGTGATAGAGCTACCAAATGTCCCACACTGTATAAATTCTACAAGATAGAGCTATGAAGTGTCCCACACTGTATAAATTGTACATGATAGAGCTACCAACTTTCCCACACCGTATAAATTGTACGTGATAGAGCTACCAACGTTCCCACACTGTATAAATTGAACGTGATAGAGCTACCAACTGTCCCAAACTGTATAAATTCTACAAGATAGAGCTACGAACTGTCCCACACTGTATAAATCGTACGTGATAGAGCTACCAACTTTCCCACACTGTGTAAATCATACGTGATAGAGCTAACAACTTTCCCACACTGTATAAATTCTACGTGATAGAGCTACCAACATTCCCACACTGTATAAATTGTACGTGATAGAGCTACCAACTTTCCCACACTGTATAAATTGTACGTGATAGAGCTACCAACTTTCCCACACCATATAAATTGTAGCTGATAGAGCTACCAACTTTCAAACGCTGTATAAATTGAATATGATAGAGCTACCAACTTTCACACGCTTAATAAATTGTATGTGATAGAGCTACCAACTTTCCCACACTGTATAAATTGTACGTGATAGAGCTACCAACTTTCCCACACTGTATAAATTGTACGTGATAGAGCTACCAACTTTCCCACACCATATAAATTGTAGCTGATAGAGCTACCAACTTTCAAACGCTGTATAAATTGTATGTGATAGACCTACCAACTTCCCCACACCGTATAAATTTTATCTGATAGAGCTACCAACTTTCACACGCTGTATAAATAGTATGTGAAAGAGTTACCAACTTTCCCACGCTGTATAAATTTTATGTGATAGAGCTACCAACTTTCCCACACTGTATAAATAGTATGTGATAGAGCTACCAACTTTCCCACGCTGTATAAATTTTATGTGATAGAGCTACCAACTTTCCCACACTTTATAAATTGTATGTGATGGACCTACCAACGTTCCCACCCTGTATAAATTGTACGTGATAGAGCTACCAACTTTCCAACACTGTATAAATTGTCTGTGATAGAGCTACCAACTTTCCCACGCTGTTTAAATTGTACATGATAGAGCTACCAACATTCTCACACTGTATAAATTGAATGTGATAGAGCTACCAACTTTCTCACACTGTATAAATTGTATGTGATAGAGCTACCAACATTCTCACACTGTATAATTTGAATGTGATAGAGCTACCAACTTTCTCACACTGTATAAATTGTATGTGATAGAGCTACCAAATTAGCACAGGGAAAAAATTGTACGTGATAGAGCTAACAACTTTCCCACGCTGTATAAATTGTAGGTGATAGAGCAACCAACTTTCCCACACCGTATAAATTGTAGGTGATAGAGCTACCAACGTTCCCACACGGTATCAATTGTACGTGATAGAGCAACCAACTTTCCCACACTGTACAAATTGTACGTGATAGGGCTACCAACTTTCCCACACTGTATAAATTGAATGTGATAGAGCTACCAACTTTCCCACACTGTATAAATTGTACGAGATAGAGCTACCAACTTTCCCACACCGTATAAATTGTATCTGATAGAGCTACCAACTTCGCCACACTGTATAAATTGTATATGATAGAGCTACCAACTATCCCACACTGTATAAATTGAATGTGACAGAGCTACCAACTTTCACACACTGTATAAATTGTATGTGACAGAGCTACCAACATTCCCACACTGTATAATTAGTACGTGATAGAGCGACCAGCTTTCCCACACTGTATAAATTGTACGTGATAGAGTGACCAACTTTCCCACACTGTATAAATTGTACGTGATAGAGCTACCAACTTTCCCACACTTTATAAATAGTATGTGATAGAGCTACCAACTTTCCCACGCTGTTTAATTGTACATGATAGAGCTGCCAACATTCTCACACTGTATAAATTGAATGTGATAGAGCTACCAACATTCCCACACTGTATAAATGGTATGTGATAGAGCTACCAACTTTCCCACACTGTATAAATTTTACGTGATAGAGCTGCCAACTTTCCCACACTGTATAAATTGTACGTGATAGAGCTACCAATTTTCACACGCTGTATAGATTGTACGTGATAGAGCTACCATCTTTCACGCGCTGTATAGATTATATGTGATAGAGCTACCAACTTTCCCACACCATATAAATTTTATCTGATAGAGCTACCAACTTTCACACGCTGTATAAATTGTATGTGATAGAGGTACCAACTTTCCCACACTGTATAAATTGTCTGTGATAGAGCTACCAACTATCCCACGCTGTTTAAATTGTACGTGATAGAGCTACCAACATTCCGACACTGTATAAATAGTACGTGATAGAGCGACCAACTTTCCCACACTGTATAAATTGTATGTGATAGAGCTACCAACTTTCCCACACTGTATAAATTGTACGTGATAGAGCTACCAACTTCGCCACACTGTATAAATTGAATGTGACAGAGCTACCAACTTTCACACACTGTATAAATTGTATGTGACAGAGCTACCAACATTCCCACACTGTATAAATAGTACGTGATAGAGCGACCAGCTTTCCCACACTGTATAAATTGTACGTGATAGAGTGACCAACTTTCCCACACTGTATAAATTGTACGTGATAGAGCTACCAACTTTCCCACACTGTATAAATAGTATGTGATAGAGTTACCAACATTCCCACACTGTATAAATTGTATGTGATAGAGCTACAAACTTTCCCACACTGTATAAATAGTATGTGATAGAGTTACCAACTTTCCCACACTGTATAAATTGTACGTGATGCAGCTACCAACGTTCCCACATGGAATAAATGGTTCGTGATAGAGCTACCAACTATCCCACACTGTATTTATTTTATGTGATAGAGCTACCTACATTCCCACACTGTATAAATTGTACGTGATAGGGCTACCAACTTTCCCACACTGTATAAATTGAATGTGACAGAGCTACCATCTTTCCCACACGGTATAAATTGTACGTGATAGAGCTACCAACTTTCCCACACTGTATAAATTGTCTGTGATAGAGCTACCAAGTTTCACACACTGTATAAATTGTATGTGATAGAGCTACCAACTTTCCCACACTGTATAAATTGTCTGTGATAGAGCTACAAATTATCCCACGCATTTAAATTGTACGTGATAGAGCTACCAACATTCCGACACTGTATAATTTGTATGTGATAGAGCTACCAAATTTCACACACTGTATAAATTGTATGTGATAGTGCTACCAACGTTCCCACACTGTATAAATAGTATGTGAAAGAGTTACCAACTTTCCAACGTTGTATACATTTTATGTGATAGAGCTACCAACTTTCCCACACTGTATAAATTGTACGTGATAGAGCTACCAACGTTCCCACACTGTATAAATTGAACGTGATAGAGCTACCAACGTTCCCACACTGTATAAATTGAACGTGATAGAGCTACCAACTGTCCTACACTGTATAAATTCTACAAGATAGAGCTACGAACTGTCCCACACTGTATAAATCGTACGTTATAGAGCTACCAAATTTCCCACACTGTATAAATTGAACGTGATAGAGCTACCAAATGTCCCACACTGTATAAATTCTACAAGATAGAGCTATGAAGTGTCCCACACTGTATAAATTGTACATGATAGAGCTACCAACTTTCCCACACCGTATAAATTGTACGTGATAGAGCTACCAACGTTCCCACACTGTATAAATTGAACGTGATAGAGCTACCAACTGTCCCAAACTGTATAAATTCTACAAGATAGAGCTACGAACTGTCCCACACTGTATAAATCGTACGTGATAGAGCTACCAACTTTCCCACACTGTGTAAATCATACGTGATAGAGCTAACAACTTTCCCACACTGTATAAATTCTACGTGATAGAGCTACCAACATTCCCACACTGTACAAATTGTACGTGATAGAGCTACCAACTTTCCCACACTGTATAAATTGTACGTGATAGAGCTACCAACTTTCCCACACCATATAAATTGTAGCTGATAGAGCTACCAACTTTCAAACGCTGTATAAATTGAATATGATAGAGCTACCAACTTTCACACGCTTAATAAATTGTATGTGATAGAGCTACCAACTTTCCCACACTGTATAAATTGTACGTGATAGAGCTACCAACTTTCCCACACTGTATAAATTGTACGTGATAGAGCTACCAACTTTCCCACACCATATAAATTGTAGCTGATAGAGCTACCAACTTTCAAACGCTGTATAAATTGTATGTGATAGACCTACCAACTTCCCCACACCGTATAAATTTTATCTGATAGAGCTACCAACTTTCACACGCTGTATAAATAGTATGTGAAAGAGTTACCAACTTTCCCACGCTGTATAAATTTTATGTGATAGAGCTACCAACTTTCCCACACTGTATAAATAGTATGTGATAGAGCTACCAACTTTCCCACGCTGTATAAATTTTATGTGATAGAGCTACCAACTTTCCCACACTTTATAAATTGTATGTGATGGACCTACCAACGTTCCCACCCTGTATAAATTGTACGTGATAGAGCTACCAACTTTCCAACACTGTATAAATTGTCTGTGATAGAGCTACCAACTTTCCCACGCTGTTTAAATTGTACATGATAGAGCTACCAACATTCTCACACTGTATAAATTGAATGTGATAGAGCTACCAACTTTCTCACACTGTATAAATTGTATGTGATAGAGCTACCAACATTCTCACACTGTATAATTTGAATGTGATAGAGCTACCAACTTTCTCACACTGTATAAATTGTATGTGATAGAGCTACCAAATTAGCACAGGGAAAAAATTGTACGTGATAGAGCTAACAACTTTCCCACGCTGTATAAATTGTAGGTGATAGAGCAACCAACTTTCCCACACCGTATAAATTGTAGGTGATAGAGCTACCAACGTTCCCACACGGTATCAATTGTACGTGATAGAGCAACCAACTTTCCCACACTGTACAAATTGTACGTGATAGGGCTACCAACTTTCCCACACTGTATAAATTGAATGTGATAGAGCTACCAACTTTCCCACACTGTATAAATTGTACGAGATAGAGCTACCAACTTTCCCACACCGTATAAATTGTATCTGATAGAGCTACCAACTTCGCCACACTGTATAAATTGTATATGATAGAGCTACCAACTATCCCACACTGTATAAATTGAATGTGACAGAGCTACCAACTTTCACACACTGTATAAATTGTATGTGACAGAGCTACCAACATTCCCACACTGTATAATTAGTACGTGATAGAGCGACCAGCTTTCCCACACTGTATAAATTGTACGTGATAGAGTGACCAACTTTCCCACACTGTATAAATTGTACGTGATAGAGCTACCAACTTTCCCACACTTTATAAATAGTATGTGATAGAGTTACCAACTTTCCCACACTGTATAAATTGTATGTGATAGAGCTACAAACTTTCCCACACTGTATAATAGTATGTGATAGAGTTACCAACTTTCCCACACTGTATAAATTGTATGTGATAGAGCTACAAACTTTCCCACACTGTATAAATAGTATGTGATAGAGTTACCAACTTTCCCACACTGTATAAATTGTACGTGATGCAGCTACCAACGTTCCCACATGGAATAAATGGTTCGTGATAGAGCTACCAACTATCCCACACTGTATAAATTGTACGTGATAGAGCTACCAAGGTTCCCACGCTGTATAAATTGTACGTGATAGAGCTACAAACTTTCCCACACTGTATAAATTGTACGTGATAGAGCTACCAAGGTTCCCACGCTGTATAAATTGTACGTGATAGAGCTACCAACTTTCCCACACTGTATAAATTGTACATGATAGAGCTACCAACTTTACCACACCGTATAAATTGAATGTAACAGAGCTACCAACTTTCCTACGCTCTATAAATTTTATGTGATAGAGCTACGAACTTTCCCACACTGTATAAATTGTATATGATAGAGCTACCAACTTTCACACGCTGTATAAATTGTATGTGATAGAGCTACCAACTTTCCCACACTGTATAAATTGTATGTGATAGAGGTACCAATTTTCCCACACTGTATAAATTGTCTGTGATAGAGCTACCAACTTTCCCATACTGTATAAATTGTATGTGATAGAGGTACCAACTTTCCCACACTGTATAAATTGTATGCGATAGAGCTACCAACTTTCCCACACTTAATAAATTGTATGTGATGGACCTACCAACGTTCCCACCCTGTATAAATTGTACGTGATAGAGCTACCAACTTTCCCACACTGTATAAATTTTACGTGATAGAGCTGCCAACTTTCCCACACTGTATAAATTGTACGTGATAGAGCTACCAATTTTCACACGCTGTATAGATTGTACGTGATAGAGCTACCATCTTTCACACGCTGTATAGATTATATGTGATAGAGCTACCAACTTTCCCACACCATATAAATTTTATCTGATAGAGCTACCAACTTTCACACGCTGTATAAATTGTATGTGATAGAGGTACCAACTTTCCCACACTGTATAAATTGTCTGTGATAGAGCTACCAACTATCCCACGCTGTTTAAATTGTACGTGATAGAGCTACCAACATTCCGACACTGTATAAATAGTACGTGATAGAGCGACCAACTTTCCCACACTGTATAAATTGTATGTGATAGAGCTACCAACTTTCCCACACTGTATAAATTGTACGTGATAGAGCTACCAACTTCGCCACACTGTATAAATTGTATATGATAGAGCTACCAACTATCCCACACTGTATAAATTGAATGTGACAGAGCTACCAACTTTCACACACTGTATAAATTGTATGTGACAGAGCTACCAACAGTCCCACACTGTATAAATAGTACGTGATAGAGCGACCAGCTTTCCCACACTGTATAAATTGTACGCGATAGAGTGACCAACTTTCCCACACTGTATAAATTGTACGTGATAGAGCTACCAACTTTCCCACACTGTATAAATAGTATGTGATAGAGTTACCAACTTTAGCACACTGTATAAATTGTATGTGATAGAGCTACAAACTTTCCCACACTGTATAAATAGTATGTGATAGAGTTACCAACTTTCCCACACTGTAAAAATTGTACGTGATGCAGCTACCAACGTTCCCACATGGAATAAATGGTTCGTGATAGAGCTACCAACTATCCCACACTGTATTTATTTTATGTGATAGAGCTACCTACATTCCCACACTGTATAAATTGTACGTGATAGGGCTACCAACTTTCCCACACTGTATAAATTGAATGTGACAGAGCTACCATCTTTCCCACACGGTATAAATTGTACGTGATAGAGCTACCAACTTTCCCACACTGTATAAATTGTCTGTGATAGAGCTACCAAGTTTCACACACTGTATAAATTGTATGTGATAGAGCTACCAACTTTCCCACACTGTATAAATTGTCTGTGAAAGAGCTACCAACTTTCCCACACTGTATTAATTGTTCGTGATAGAGCTACCAACTTTCAAACACTGTATAAATTGTCTGTGATAGAGCTACCAACTTTCCCACGCTGTTTAAATTGTACATGATAGAGCTACCAACATACTCACACTCTATAAATTGAATATGATAGAGCTACCCACTTTCTCACACTGTATAAATTGTATGTGATAGAGCTAACAACTTTCCCACGCTGTATAAATTTTACGTGATAGTGTTACCAACTTTCCCACACTTGTTAAATTGTACGTGATAGAGCTACCAACATTCCCACACTGTATAAATTGTCTGTGATAGAGCTACCAACTATCCCACGTTGTCTAAATTGTACGTGATAGAGCTACCAACTTTCCCACACTGTACACATTGTACGTGATAGGGCTACCAACTTTCCCACACTGTATAAATTGAATGTGATAGAGCTACCAACTTTCCCACACTGTATAAATTGTACGAGATAGAGCTACCAACTTTCCCACACTGTATAAATTGTATCTGATAGAGCTACCAACGTTCACACGCTGTATAAATTGTAGGTGATAGAGCAACCAACTTTCCCACACCGTATAAATTGTAGGTGATAGAGCTACCAACGTTCCCACACGGTATCAATTGTACGTGATAGAGCAACCAACTTTCCCACACTGTACAAATTGTACGTGATAGGGCTACCAACTTTCCCACACTTTATAAATTGAATGTGATAGAGCTACCAACTTTCCCACACTGTATAAATTGTACGAGATAGAGCTACCAACTTTCCCACACCGCATAAATTGTATCTGATAGAGCTACCAACTTCGCCACACTGTATAAATTGTATATGATAGAGCTACCAACTATCCCACACTGTATAAATTGAATGTGACAGAGCTACCAACTTTCACACACTGTATAAATTGTATGTGACAGAGCTACCAACATTCCCACACTGTATAAATAGTACGTGATAGAGCGACCAGCTTTCCCACACTGTATAAATTGTACGTGATAGAGTGACCAACTTTCCCACACTGTATAAATTGTACGTGATAGAGCTACCAACTTTCCCACACTGTATAAATAGTATGTGATAGAGTTACCAACTTTCCCACACTGTATAAATTGTATGTGATAGAGCTACAAACTTTCCCACACTGTATAAATAGAATGTGATAGAGTTACCAACTTTCCCACACTGTATAAATTGTATGTGATAGAGCTACAAACTTTCCCACACTGTATAAATAGTATGTGATAGAGTTACCAACTTTCCCACACTGTATAAATTGTACGTGATGCAGCTACCAACGTTCCCACATGGAATAAATGGTTCGTGATAGAGCTACCAACTATCCCACACTGTATAAATTGTACGTGATAGAGCTACCAAGATTCCCACGCTGTATAAATTGTACGTGATAGAGCTACAAACTTTCCCACACTGTATAAATTGTACGTGATAGAGCTACCAACTTTCCCACACTGTATAAATTGTACATGATAGAGCTACCAACTTTACCACACCGTATAAATTGAATGTAACAGAGCTACCAACTTTCCCACGCTCTATAAATTTTATGTGATAGAGCTACGAACTTTCCCACACTGTATAAATTGTATATGATAGAGCTACCAACTTTCACACGCTGTATAAATTGTATGTGATAGAGCTACCAACTTTCCCACACTGTATAAATTGTATGTGATAGAGGTACCAATTTTCCCACACTGTATAAATTGTCTGTGATAGAGCTACCAACTTTCCCACACTGTATAAAAAGTATGTGATAGAGGTACCAACTTTCCCACACTGTATAAATTGTATGCGATAGAGCTACCAACTTTCCCACACTTTATAAATTGTATGTGATGGACCTACCAACGTTCCCACCCTGTATAAATTGTACGTGATAGAGCTACCAACTTTCCCACACTTTATAAATTGTATGTGATGGACCTACCAACGTTCCCACCCTGTATAAATTGTACGTGATAGAGCTACCAATTTTGCCACACTGTTTAAATTGTACGTGATAGAGCTACCAACTTTCCAACAATGTATAAATTGTCTGTGATAGAGCTACCAACTTTCCCACGCTGTTTAAATTGTACATGATAGAGCTGCCAACATTCTCACACTGTATAAATTGAATGTGATAGAGCTACCAACATTCCCACACTGTATAAATTGTATGTGATAGAGCTACCAACTTTCCCACACTGTATAAATTTTACGTGATAGAGCTGCCAACTTTCCCACACTGTATAAATTGTACGTGATAGAGCTACCAATTTTCACACGCTGTATAGATTGTACGTGATAGAGCTACCATCTTTCACACGCTGTATAGATTATATGTGATAGAGCTACCAACTTTCCCACACCATATAAATTTTATCTGATAGAGCTACCAACTTTCACACGCTGTATAAATTGTATGTGATAGAGGTACCAACTTTCCCACACTGTATAAATTGTCTGTGATAGAGCTACCAACTATCCCACGCTGTTTAAATTGTACGTGATAGAGCTACCAACATTCCGACACTGTATAAATAGTACGTGATAGAGCGACCAACTTTCCCACACTGTATAAATTGTATGTGATAGAGCTACCAACTTTCCCACACTGTATAAATTGTACGTGATAGAGCTACCAACTTCGCCACACTGTATAAATTGTATATGATAGAGCTACCAACTATCCCACACTGTATAAATTGAATGTGACAGAGCTACCAACTTTTACACACTGTATAAATTGTATGTGACAGAGCTACCAACATTCCCACACTGTATAAATAGTACGTGATAGAGCGACCAGCTTTCCCACACTGTATAAATTGTACGTGATAGAGTGACCAACTTTCCCACACTGTATAAATTGTACGTGATAGAGCTACCAACTTTCCCACACTGTATAAATAGTATGTGATAGAGTTACCAATATTCCCACACTGTATAAATTGTATGTGATAGAGCTACAAACTTTCCCACACTGTATAAATAGTATGTGATAGAGTTACCAACTTTCCCACACTGTATAAATTGTACGTGATGCAGCTACCAACGTTCCCACATGGAATAAATGGTTCGTGATAGAGCTACCAACTATCCCACACTGTATTTATTTTATGTGATAGAGCTACCTACATTCCCACAGTGTATAAATTGTACGTGATAGGGCTACCAACTTTCCCACACTGTATAAATTGAATGTGACAGAGCTACCATCTTTCCCACACGGTATAAATTGTACGTGATAGAGCTACCAACTTTCCCACACTGTATAAATTGTCTGTGATAGAGCTACCAAGTTTCACACACTGTATAAATTGTATGTGATAGAGCTACCAACTTTCCCACACTGTATAAATTGTCTGTGATAGAGCTACAAATTATCCCACGCTTTTAAATTGTACGTGATAGAGCTACCAACATTCCGACACTGTATAATTTGTATGTGATAGAGCTACCAAATTTCACACACTGTATAAATTGTATGTGATAGTGCTACCAACGTTCCCACACTGTATAAATAGTATGTGAAAGAGTTACCAACTTTCCAACGTTGTATACATTTTATGTGATAGAGCTACCAACTTTCCCACACTGTATAAATTGTACGTGATAGAGCTACCAACGTTCCCACACTGTATAAATTGAACGTGATAGAGCTACCAACGTTCCCACACTGTATAAATTGAACGTGATAGAGCTACCAACTGTACTACACTGTATAAATTCTACAAGATAGAGCTACGAACTGTCCCACACTGTATAAATCGTACGTTATAGAGCTACCAAATTTCCCACACTGTATAAATTGAACGTGATAGAGCTACCAAATGTCCCACACTGTATAAATTCTACAAGATAGAGCTATGAAGTGTCCCACACTGTATAAATTGTACATGATAGAGCTACCAACTTTCCCACACCGTATAAATTGTACGTGATAGAGCTACCAACGTTCCCACACTTTATAAATTGAACGTGATAGAGCTACCAACTGTCCCAAACTGTATAAATTCTACAAGATAGAGCTACGAACTGTCCCACACTGTATAAATCGTACGTGATAGAGCTACCAACTTTCCCACACTGTGTAAATCATACGTGATAGAGCTAACAACTTTCCCACACTGTATAAATTCTACGTGATAGAGCTACCAACATTCCCACACTGTATAAATTGTACGTGATAGAGCTACCAACTTTCCCACACTGTATAAATTGTACGTGATAGAGCTACCAACTTTCCCACACCATATAAATTGTAGCTGATAGAGCTACCAACTTTCAAACGCTGTATAAATTGAATATGATAGAGCTACCAACTTTCACACGCTTAATAAATTGTATGTGATAGAGCTACCAACTTTCCCACACTGTATAAATTGTACGTGATAGAGCTACCAACTTTCCCACACTGTATAAATTGTACGTGATAGAGCTACCAACTTTCCCACACCATATAAATTGTAGCTGATAGAGCTACCAACTTTCAAACGCTGTATAAATTGTATGTGATAGACCTACCAACTTCCCCACACCGTATAAATTTTATCTGATAGAGCTACCAACTTTCACACGCTGTATAAATAGTATGTGAAAGAGTTACCAACTTTCCCACGCTGTATAAATTTTATGTGATAGAGCTACCAACTTTCCCACACTGTATAAATAGTATGTGATAGAGCTACCAACTTTCCCACGCTGTATAAATTTTATGTGATAGAGCTACCAACTTTCCCACACTTTATAAATTGTATGTGATGGACCTACCAACGTTCCCACCCTGTATAAATTGTACGTGATAGAGCTACCAACTTTCCAACACTGTATAAATTGTCTGTGATAGAGCTACCAACTTTCCCACGCTGTTTAAATTGTACATGATAGAGCTACCAACATTCTCACACTGTATAAATTGAATGTGATAGAGCTACCAACTTTCTCACACTGTATAAATTGTATGTGATAGAGCTACCAACATTCTCACACTGTATAATTTGAATGTGATAGAGCTACCAACTTTCTCACACTGTATAAATTGTATGTGATAGAGCTACCAAATTAGCACAGGGAAAAAATTGTACGTGATAGAGCTAACAACTTTCCCATGCTGTATAAATTGTAGGTGATAGAGCAACCAACTTTCCCACACCGTATAAATTGTAGGTGATAGAGCTACCAACGTTCCCACACGGTATCAATTGTACGTGATAGAGCAACCAACTTTCCCACACTGTACAAATTGTACGTGATAGGGCTACCAACTTTCCCACACTGTATAAATTGAATGTGATAGAGCTACCAACTTTCCCACACTGTATAAATTGTACGAGATAGAGCTACCAACTTTCCCACACCGTATAAATTGTATCTGATAGAGCTACCAACTTCGCCACACTGTATAAATTGTATATGATAGAGCTACCAACTATCCCACACTGTATAAATTGAATGTGACAGAGCTACCAACTTTCACACACTGTATAAATTGTATGTGACAGAGCTACCAACATTCCCACACTGTATAATTAGTACGTGATAGAGCGACCAGCTTTCCCACACTGTATAAATTGTACGTGATAGAGTGACCAACTTTCCCACACTGTATAAATTGTACGTGATAGAGCTACCAACTTTCCCACACTGTATAAATAGTATGTGATAGAGTTACCAACTTTCCCACACTGTATAAATTGTATGTGATAGAGCTACAAACTTTCCCACACTGTATAATAGTATGTGATA
The DNA here is from genome assembly GCF_036971445.1 of Narcine bancroftii. NCBI lineage: Eukaryota > Metazoa > Chordata > Chondrichthyes > Torpediniformes > Narcinidae > Narcine > Narcine bancroftii. Next base: position 374,232,156 of record NC_091470.1, read on the forward strand.
GAGTTACCAACTTTCCCACACTGTATAAATTGTATGTGATAGAGCTACAAACTTTCCCACACTGTATAAATAGTATGTGATAGAGTTACCAACTTTCCCACACTGTATAAATTGTACGTGATGCAGCTACCAACGTTCCCACATGGAATAAATGGTTCGTGATAGAGCTACCAACTATCCCACACTGTATAAATTGTACGTGATAGAGCTACCAAGGTTCCCACGCTGTATAAATTGTACGTGATAGAGCTACAAACTTTCCCACACTGTATAAATTGTACGTGATAGAGCTACCAAGGTTCCCACGCTGTATAAATTGTACGTGATAGAGCTACCAACTTTCCCACACTGTATAAATTGTACATGATAGAGCTACCAACTTTACCACACCGTATAAATTGAATGTAACAGAGCTACCAACTTTCCTACGCTCTATAAATTTTATGTGATAGAGCTACGAACTTTCCCACACTGTATAAATTGTATATGATAGAGCTACCAACTTTCACACGCTGTATAAATTGTATGTGATAGAGCTACCAACTTTCCCACACTGTATAAATTGTATGTGATAGAGGTACCAATTTTCCCACACTGTATAAATTGTCTGTGATAGAGCTACCAACTTTCCCACACTGTATAAATTGTATGTGATAGAGGTACCAACTTTCCCACACTGTATAAATTGTATGCGATAGAGCTACCAACTTTCCCACACTTCATAAATTGTATGTGATGGACCTACCAACGTTCCCACCCTGTATAAATTGTACGTGATGGACCTACCAACGTTCCCACCCTGTATAAATTTTACGTGATAGAGCTGCCAACTTTCCCACACTGTATAAATTGTACGTGATAGAGCTACCAATTTTCACACGCTGTATAGATTGTACGTGATAGAGCTACCATCTTTCACACGCTGTATAGATTATATGTGATAGAGCTACCAACTTCGCCACACTGTATAAATTGTATATGATAGAGCTACCAACTATCCCACACTGTATAAATTGAATGTGACAGAGCTACCAACTTTCACACACTGTATAAATTGTATGTGACAGAGCTACCAACATTCCCACACTGTATAAATAGTACGTGATAGAGCGACCAGCTTTCCCACACTGTATAAATTGTACGTGATAGAGTGACCAACTTTCCCACACTGTATAAATTGTACGTGATAGAGCTACCAACTTTCCCACACTGTATAAATAGTATGTGATAGAGTTACCAACTTTCCCACACTGTATAAATTGTATGTGATAGAGCTACAAACTTTCCCACACTGTATAAATAGAATGTGATAGAGTTACCAACTTTCCCACACTGTATAAATTGTATGTGATAGAGCTACAAACTTTCCCACACTGTATAAATAGTATGTGATAGAGTTACCAACTTTCCCACACTGTATAAATTGTACGTGATGCAGCTACCAACGTTCCCACATGGAATAAATGGTTCGTGATAGAGCTACCAACTATCCCACACTGTATAAATTGTACGTGATAGAGCTACCAAGGTTCCCACGCTGTATAAATTGTACGTGATAGAGCTACAAACTTTCCCACACTGTATAAATTGTACGTGATAGAGCTACCAACTTTCCCACACTGTATAAATTGTACATGATAGATCTACCAACTTTACCACACCGTATAAATTGAATGTAACAGAGCTACCAACTTTCCCACGCTCTATAAATTTTATGTGATAGAGCTACGAACTTTCCCACACTGTATAAATTGTATATGATAGAGCTACCAACTTTCACACGCTGTATAAATTGTATGTGATAGAGCTACCAACTTTCCCACACTGTATAAATTGTATGTGATAGAGGTACCAATTTTCCCACACTGTATAAATTGTCTGTGATAGAGCTAACAACTTTCCCACACTGTATAAATTGTATGCGATAGAGCTACCAACTTTCCCACACTTTATAAATTGTATGTGATGGACCTACCAACGTTCCCACCCTGTATAAATTGTACGTGATAGAGCTACCAACTTTCCCACACTTTATAAATTGTATGTGATGGACCTACCAACGTTCCCACCCTGTATAAATTGTACGTGATAGAGCTACCAATTTTGCCACACTGTTTAAATTGTACGTGATAGAGCTACCAACTTTCCAACAATGTATAAATTGTCTGTGATAGAGCTACCAACTTTCCCACGCTGTTTAAATTGTACATGATAGAGCTGCCAACATTCTCACACTGTATAAATTGAATGTGATAGAGCTACCAACATTCCCACACTGTATAAATGGTATGTGATAGAGCTACCAACTTTCCCACACTGTATAAATTGTATGTGATAGAGGTACCAATTTTCCCACACTGTATAAATTGTCTGTGATAGAGCTACCAACTTTCCCACACTGTATGAATTGTATGCGATAGAGCTACCAACTTTCCCACACTTTATAAATTGTATGTGATGGACCTACCAACGTTCCCACCCTGTATAAATTGTACGTGATAGAGCTACCAACTTTCCCACACTTTATAAATTGTATGTGATGGACCTACCAACGTTCCCACCCTGTATAAATTGTACGTGATAGAGCTACCAATTTTGCCACACTGTTTAAATTGTACGTGATAGAGCTACCAACTTTCCAACAATGTATAAATTGTCTGTGATAGAGCTACCAACTTTCCCACGCTGTTTAATTGTACATGATAGAGCTGCCAACATTCTCACACTGTATAAATTGAATGTGATAGAGCTACCAACATTCCCACACTGTATAAATGGTATGTGATAGAGCTACCAACTTTCCCACACTGTATAAATTTTACGTGATAGAGCTGCCAACTTTCCCACACTGTATAAATTGTACGTGATAGAGCTACCAATTTTCACACGCTGTATAGATTGTACGTGATAGAGCTACCATCTTTCACGCGCTGTATAGATTATATGTGATAGAGCTACCAACTTTCCCACACCATATAAATTTTATCTGATAGAGCTACCAACTTTCACACGCTGTATAAATTGTATGTGATAGAGGTACCAACTTTCCCACACTGTATAAATTGTCTGTGATAGAGCTACCAACTATCCCACGCTGTTTAAATTGTACGTGATAGAGCTACCAACATTCCGACACTGTATAAATAGTACGTGATAGAGCGACCAACTTTCCCACACTGTATAAATTGTATGTGATAGAGCTACCAACTTTCCCACACTGTATAAATTGTACGTGATAGAGCTACCAACTTCGCCACACTGTATAAATTGAATGTGACAGAGCTACCAACTTTCACACACTGTATAAATTGTATGTGACAGAGCTACCAACATTCCCACACTGTATAAATAGTACGTGATAGAGCGACCAGCTTTCCCACACTGTATAAATTGTACGTGATAGAGTGACCAACTTTCCCACACTGTATAAATTGTACGTGATAGAGCTACCAACTTTCCCACACTGTATAAATAGTATGTGATAGAGTTACCAACATTCCCACACTGTATAAATTGTATGTGATAGAGCTACAAACTTTCCCACACTGTATAAATAGTATGTGATAGAGTTACCAACTTTCCCACACTGTATAAATTGTACGTGATGCAGCTACCAACGTTCCCACATGGAATAAATGGTTCGTGATAGAGCTACCAACTATCCCACACTGTATTTATTTTATGTGATAGAGCTACCTACATTCCCACACTGTATAAATTGTACGTGATAGGGCTACCAACTTTCCCACACTGTATAAATTGAATGTGACAGAGCTACCATCTTTCCCACACGGTATAAATTGTACGTGATAGAGCTACCAACTTTCCCACACTGTATAAATTGTCTGTGATAGAGCTACCAAGTTTCACACACTGTATAAATTGTATGTGATAGAGCTACCAACTTTCCCACACTGTATAAATTGTCTGTGATAGAGCTACAAATTATCCCACGCTTTTAAATTGTACGTGATAGAGCTACCAACATTCCGACACTGTATAATTTGTATGTGATAGAGCTACCAAATTTCACACACTGTATAAATTGTATGTGATAGTGCTACCAACGTTCCCACACTGTATAAATAGTATGTGAAAGAGTTACCAACTTTCCAACGTTGTATACATTTTATGTGATAGAGCTACCAACTTTCCCACACTGTATAAATTGTACGTGATAGAGCTACCAACGTTCCCACACTGTATAAATTGAACGTGATAGAGCTACCAACGTTCCCACACTGTATAAATTGAACGTGATAGAGCTACCAACTGTCCTACACTGTATAAATTCTACAAGATAGAGCTACGAACTGTCCCACACTGTATAAATCGTACGTTATAGAGCTACCAAATTTCCCACACTGTATAAATTGAACGTGATAGAGCTACCAAATGTCCCACACTGTATAAATTCTACAAGATAGAGCTATGAAGTGTCCCACACTGTATAAATTGTACATGATAGAGCTACCAACTTTCCCACACCGTATAAATTGTACGTGATAGAGCTACCAACGTTCCCACACTGTATAAATTGAACGTGATAGAGCTACCAACTGTCCCAAACTGTATAAATTCTACAAGATAGAGCTACGAACTGTCCCACACTGTATAAATCGTACGTGATAGAGCTACCAACTTTCCCACACTGTGTAAATCATACGTGATAGAGCTAACAACTTTCCCACACTGTATAAATTCTACGTGATAGAGCTACCAACATTCCCACACTGTATAAATTGTTCGTGATAGAGCTACCAACTTTCCCACACTGTATAAATTGTACGTGATAGAGCTACCAACTTTCCCACACCATATAAATTGTAGCTGATAGAGCTACCAACTTTCAAACGCTGTATAAATTGAATATGATAGAGCTACCAACTTTCACACGCTTAATAAATTGTATGTGATAGAGCTACCAACTTTCCCACACTGTATAAATTGTACGTGATAGAGCTACCAACTTTCCCACACTGTATAAATTGTACGTGATAGAGCTACCAACTTTCCCACACCATATAAATTGTAGCTGATAGAGCTACCAACTTTCAAACGCTGTATAAATTGTATGTGATAGACCTACCAACTTCCCCACACCGTATAAATTTTATCTGATAGAGCTACCAACTTTCACACGCTGTATAAATAGTATGTGAAAGAGTTACCAACTTTCCCACGCTGTATAAATTTTATGTGATAGAGCTACCAACTTTCCCACACTGTATAAATAGTATGTGATAGAGCTACCAACTTTCCCACGCTGTATAAATTTTATGTGATAGAGCTACCAACTTTCCCACACTTTATAAATTGTATGTGATGGACCTACCAACGTTCCCACCCTGTATAAATTGTACGTGATAGAGCTACCAACTTTCCAACACTGTATAAATTGTCTGTGATAGAGCTACCAACTTTCCCACGCTGTTTAAATTGTACATGATAGAGCTACCAACATTCTCACACTGTATAAATTGAATGTGATAGAGCGACCAACTTTCTCACACTGTATAAATTGTATGTGATAGAGCTACCAACATTCTCACACTGTATAATTTGAATGTGATAGAGCTACCAACTTTCTCACACTGTATAAATTGTATGTGATAGAGCTACCAAATTAGCACAGGGAAAAAATTGTACGTGATAGAGCTAACAACTTTCCCACGCTGTATAAATTGTAGGTGATAGAGCAACCAACTTTCCCACACCGTATAAATTGTAGGTGATAGAGCTACCAACGTTCCCACACGGTATCAATTGTACGTGATAGAGCAACCAACTTTCCCACACTGTACAAATTGTACGTGATAGGGCTACCAACTTTCCCACACTGTATAAATTGAATGTGATAGAGCTACCAACTTTCCCACACTGTATAAATTGTACGAGATAGAGCTACCAACTTTCCCACACCGTATAAATTGTATCTGATAGAGCTACCAACTTCGCCACACTGTATAAATTGTATATGATAGAGCTACCAACTATCCCACACTGTATAAATTGAATGTGACAGAGCTACCAACTTTCACACACTGTATAAATTGTATGTGACAGAGCTACCAACATTCCCACACTGTATAATTAGTACGTGATAGAGCGACCAGCTTTCCCACACTGTATAAATTGTACGTGATAGAGTGACCAACTTTCCCACACTGTATAAATTGTACGTGATAGAGCTACCAACTTTCCCACACTTTATAAATAGTATGTGATAGAGTTACCAACTTTCCCACACTGTATAAATTGTATGTGATAGAGCTACAAACTTTCCCACACTGTATAATAGTATGTGATAGAGTTACCAACTTTCCCACACTGTATAAATTGTATGTGATAGAGCTACAAACTTTCCCACACTGTATAAATAGTATGTGATAGAGTTACCAACTTTCCCACACTGTATAAATTGTACGTGATGCAGCTACCAACGTTCCCACATGGAATAAATGGTTCGTGATAGAGCTACCAACTATCCCACACTGTATAAATTGTACGTGATAGAGCTACCAAGGTTCCCACGCTGTATAAATTGTACGTGATAGAGCTACAAACTTTCCCACACTGTATAAATTGTACGTGATAGAGCTACCAAGGTTCCCACGCTGTATAAATTGTACGTGATAGAGCTACCAACTTTCCCACACTGTATAAATTGTACATGATAGAGCTACCAACTTTACCACACCGTATAAATTGAATGTAACAGAGCTACCAACTTTCCTACGCTCTATAAATTTTATGTGATAGAGCTACGAACTTTCCCACACTGTATAAATTGTATATGATAGAGCTACCAACTTTCACACGCTGTATAAATTGTATGTGATAGAGCTACCAACTTTCCCACACTGTATAAATTGTATGTGATAGAGGTACCAATTTTCCCACACTGTATAAATTGTCTGTGATAGAGCTACCAACTTTCCCATACTGTATAAATTGTATGTGATAGAGGTACCAACTTTCCCACACTGTATAAATTGTATGCGATAGAGCTACCAACTTTCCCACACTTAATAAATTGTATGTGATGGACCTACCAACGTTCCCACCCTGTATAAATTGTACGTGATAGAGCTACCAACTTTCCCACACTGTATAAATTTTACGTGATAGAGCTGCCAACTTTCCCACACTGTATAAATTGTACGTGATAGAGCTACCAATTTTCACACGCTGTATAGATTGTACGTGATAGAGCTACCATCTTTCACACGCTGTATAGATTATATGTGATAGAGCTACCAACTTTCCCACACCATATAAATTTTATCTGATAGAGCTACCAACTTTCACACGCTGTATAAATTGTATGTGATAGAGGTACCAACTTTCCTACACTGTATAAATTGTCTGTGATAGAGCTACCAACTATCCCACGCTGTTTAAATTGTACGTGATAGAGCTACCAACATTCCGACACTGTATAAATAGTACGTGATAGAGCGACCAACTTTCCCACACTGTATAAATTGTATGTGATAGAGCTACCAACTTTCCCACACTGTATAAATTGTACGTGATAGAGCTACCAACTTCGCCACACTGTATAAATTGTATATGATAGAGCTACCAACTATCCCACACTGTATAAATTGAATGTGACAGAGCTACCAACTTTCACACACTGTATAAATTGTATGTGACAGAGCTACCAACATTCCCACACTGTATAAATAGTACGTGATAGAGCGACCAGCTTTCCCACACTGTATAAATTGTACGCGATAGAGTGACCAACTTTCCCACACTGTATAAATTGTACGTGATAGAGCTACCAACTTTCCCACACTGTATAAATAGTATGTGATAGAGTTACCAACTTTAGCACACTGTATAAATTGTATGTGATAGAGCTACAAACTTTCCCACACTGTATAAATAGTATGTGATAGAGTTACCAACTTTCCCACACTGTAAAAATTGTACGTGATGCAGCTACCAACGTTCCCACATGGAATAAATGGTTCGTGATAGAGCTACCAACTATCCCACACTGTATTTATTTTATGTGATAGAGCTACCTACATTCCCACACTGTATAAATTGTACGTGATAGGGCTACCAACTTTCCCACACTGTATAAATTGAATGTGACAGAGCTACCATCTTTCCCACACGGTATAAATTGTACGTGATAGAGCTACCAACTTTCCCACACTGTATAAATTGTCTGTGATAGAGCTACCAAGTTTCACACACTGTATAAATTGTATGTGATAGAGCTACCAACTTTCCCACACTGTATAAATTGTCTGTGATAGAGCTACCAACTTTCCCACACTGTATTAATTGTTCGTGATAGAGCTACCAACTTTCAAACACTGTATAAATAGTCTGTGATAGAGCTACCAACTTTCCCACGCTGTTTAAATTGTACATGATAGAGCTACCAACATACTCACACTCTATAAATTGAATATGATAGAGCTACCCACTTTCTCACACTGTATAAATTGTATGTGATAGAGCTAACAACTTTCCCACGCTGTATAAATTTTACGTGATAGTGTTACCAACTTTCCCACACTTGTTAAATTGTACGTGATAGAGCTACCAACATTCCCACACTGTATAAATTGTCTGTGATAGAGCTACCAACTATCCCACGTTGTCTAAATTGTACGTGATAGAGCTACCAACTTTCCCACACTGTACACATTGTACGTGATAGGGCTACCAACTTTCCCACACTGTATAAATTGAATGTGATAGAGCTACCAACTTTCCCACACTGTATAAATTGTACGAGATAGAGCTACCAACTTTCCCACACTGTATAAATTGTATCTGATAGAGCTACCAACGTTCACACGCTGTATAAATTGTAGGTGATAGAGCAACCAACTTTCCCACACCGTATAAATTGTAGGTGATAGAGCTACCAACGTTCCCACACGGTATCAATTGTACGTGATAGAGCAACCAACTTTCCCACACTGTACAAATTGTACGTGATAGGGCTACCAACTTTCCCACACTTTATAAATTGAATGTGATAGAGCTACCAACTTTCCCACACTGTATAAATTGTACGAGATAGAGCTACCAACTTTCCCACACCGCATAAATTGTATCTGATAGAGCTACCAACTTCGCCACACTGTATAAATTGTATATGATAGAGCTACCAACTATCCCACACTGTATAAATTGAATGTGACAGAGCTACCAACTTTCACACACTGTATAAATTGTATGTGACAGAGCTACCAACATTCCCACACTGTATAAATAGTACGTGATAGAGCGACCAGCTTTCCCACACTGTATAAATTGTACGTGATAGAGTGACCAACTTTCCCACACTGTATAAATTGTACGTGATAGAGCTACCAACTTTCCCACACTGTATAAATAGTATGTGATAGAGTTACCAACTTTCCCACACTGTATAAATTGTATGTGATAGAGCTACAAACTTTCCCACACTGTATAAATAGAATGTGATAGAGTTACCAACTTTCCCACACTGTATAAATTGTATGTGATAGAGCTACAAACTTTCCCACACTGTATAAATAGTATGTGATAGAGTTACCAACTTTCCCACACTGTATAAATTGTACGTGATGCAGCTACCAACGTTCCCACATGGAATAAATGGTTCGTGATAGAGCTACCAACTATCCCACACTGTATAAATTGTACGTGATAGAGCTACCAAGGTTCCCACGCTGTATAAATTGTACGTGATAGAGCTACAAACTTTCCCACACTGTATAAATTGTACGTGATAGAGCTACCAACTTTCCCACACTGTATAAATTGTACATGATAGAGCTACCAACTTTACCACACCGTATAAATTGAATGTAACAGAGCTACCAACTTTCCCACGCTCTATAAATTTTATGTGATAGAGCTACGAACTTTCCCACACTGTATAAATTGTATATGATAGAGCTACCAACTTTCACACGCTGTATAAATTGTATGTGATAGAGCTACCAACTTTCCCACACTGTATAAATTGTATGTGATAGAGGTACCAATTTTCCCACACTGTATAAATTGTCTGTGATAGAGCTACCAACTTTCCCACACTGTATAAAAAGTATGTGATAGAGGTACCAACTTTCCCACACTGTATAAATTGTATGCGATAGAGCTACCAACTTTCCCACACTTTATAAATTGTATGTGATGGACCTACCAACGTTCCCACCCTGTATAAATTGTACGTGATAGAGCTACCAACTTTCCCACACTTTATAAATTGTATGTGATGGACCTACCAACGTTCCCACCCTGTATAAATTGTACGTGATAGAGCTACCAATTTTGCCACACTGTTTAAATTGTACGTGATAGAGCTACCAACTTTCCAACAATGTATAAATTGTCTGTGATAGAGCTACCAACTTTCCCACGCTGTTTAAATTGTACATGATAGAGCTGCCAACATTCTCACACTGTATAAATTGAATGTGATAGAGCTACCAACATTCCCACACTGTATAAATTGTATGTGATAGAGCTACCAACTTTCCCACACTGTATAAATTTTACGTGATAGAGCTGCCAACTTTCCCACACTGTATAAATTGTACGTGATAGAGCTACCAATTTTCACACGCTGTATAGATTGTACGTGATAGAGCTACCATCTTTCACACGCTGTATAGATTATATGTGATAGAGCTACCAACTTTCCCACACCATATAAATTTTATCTGATAGAGCTACCAACTTTCACACGCTGTATAAATTGTATGTGATAGAGGTACCAACTTTCCCACACTGTATAAATTGTCTGTGATAGAGCTACCAACTATCCCACGCTGTTTAAATTGTACGTGATAGAGCTACCAACATTCCGACACTGTATAAATAGTACGTGATAGAGCGACCAACTTTCCCACACTGTATAAATTGTATGTGATAGAGCTACCAACTTTCCCACACTGTATAAATTGTACGTGATAGAGCTACCAACTTCGCCACACTGTATAAATTGTATATGATAGAGCTACCAACTATCCCACACTGTATAAATTGAATGTGACAGAGCTACCAACTTTCACACACTGTATAAATTGTATGTGACAGAGCTACCAACATTCCCACACTGTATAAATAGTACGTGATAGAGCGACCAGCTTTCCCACACTGTATAAATTGTACGTGATAGAGTGACCAACTTTCCCACACTGTATAAATTGTACGTGATAGAGCTACCAACTTTCCCACACTGTATAAATAGTATGTGATAGAGTTACCAATATTCCCACACTGTATAAATTGTATGTGATAGAGCTACAAACTTTCCCACACTGTATAAATAGTATGTGATAGAGTTACCAACTTTCCCACACGGTATAAATTGTACGTGATGCAGCTACCAACGTTCCCACATGGAATAAATGGTTCGTGATAGAGCTACCAACTATCCCACACTGTATTTATTTTATGTGATAGAGCTACCTACATTCCCACACTGTATAAATTGTACGTGATAGGGCTACCAACTTTCCCACACTGTATAAATTGAATGTGACAGAGCTACCATCTTTCCCACACGGTATAAATTGTACGTGATAGAGCTACCAACTTTCCCACACTGTATAAATTGTCTGTGATAGAGCTACCAAGTTTCACACACTGTATAAATTATATGTGATAGAGCTACCAACTTTCCCACACTGTATAAATTGTCTGTGATAGAGCTACAAATTATCCCACGCTTTTAAATTGTACGTGATAGAGCTACCAACATTCCGACACTGTATAATTTGTATGTGATAGAGCTACCAAATTTCACACACTGTATAAATTGTATGTGATAGTGCTACCAACGTTCCCACACTGTATAAATAGTATGTGAAAGAGTTACCAACTTTCCAACGTTGTATACATTTTATGTGATAGAGCTACCAACATTCCCACACTGTATAAATTGTACGTGATAGAGCTACCAACGTTCCCACACTGTATAAATTGAACGTGATAGAGCTACCAACGTTCCCACACTGTATAAATTGAACGTGATAGAGCTACCAACTGTCCTACACTGTATAAATTCTACAAGATAGAGCTACGAACTGTCCCACACTGTATAAATCGTACGTTATAGAGCTACCAAATTTCCCACACTGTATAAATTGAACGTGATAGAGCTACCAAATGTCCCACACTGTATAAATTCTACAAGATAGAGCTATGAAGTGTCCCACACTGTATAAATTGTACATGATAGAGCTACCAACTTTCCCACACCGTATAAATTGTACGTGATAGAGCTACCAATGTTCCCACACTTTATAAATTGAACGTGATAGAGCTACCAACTGTCCCAAACTGTATAAATTCTAAAAGATAGAGCTACGAACTGTCCCACACTGTATAAATCGTACGTGATAGAGCTACCAACTTTCCCACACTGTGTAAATCATACGTGATAGAGCTAACAACTTTCCCACACTGTATAAATTCTACGTGATAGAGCTACCAACATTCCCACACTGTATAAATTGTACGTGATAGAGCTACCAACTTTCCCACACTGTATAAATTGTACGTGATAGAGCTACCAACTTTCCCACACCATATAAATTGTAGCTGATAGAGCTACCAACTTTCAAACGCTGTATAAATTGAATATGATAGAGCTACCAACTTTCACACGCTTAATAAATTGTATGTGATAGAGCTACCAACTTTCCCACACTGTATAAATTGTACGTGATAGAGCTACCAACTTTCCCACACTGTATAAATTGTACGTGATAGAGCTACCAACTTTCCCACACCATATAAATTGTAGCTGATAGAGCTACCAACTTTCAAACGCTGTATAAATTGTATGTGATAGACCTACCAACTTCCCCACACCGTATAAATTTTATCTGATAGAGCTACCAACTTTCACACGCTGTATAAATAGTATGTGAAAGAGTTACCAACTTTCCCACGCTGTATAAATTTTATGTGATAGAGCTACCAACTTTCCCACACTGTATAAATAGTATGTGATAGAGCTACCAACTTTCCCACGCTGTATAAATTTTATGTGATAGAGCTACCAACTTTCCCACACTTTATAAATTGTATGTGATGGACCTACCAAGGTTCCCACCCTGTATAAATTGTACGTGATAGAGCTACCAACTTTCCAACACTGTATAAATTGTCTGTGATAGAGCTACCAACTTTCCCACGCTGTTTAAATTGTACATGATAGAGCTACCAACATTCTCACACTGTATAAATTGAATGTGATAGAGCTACCAACTTTCTCACACTGTATAAATTGTATGTGATAGAGCTACCAACATTCTCACACTGTATAATTTGAATGTGATAGAGCTACCAACTTTCTCACACTGTATAAATTGTATGTGATAGAGCTACCAAATTAGCACAGGGAAAAAATTGTACGTGATAGAGCTAACAACTTTCCCACGCTGTATAAATTGTAGGTGATAGAGCAACCAACTTTCCCACACCGTATAAATTGTAGGTGATAGAGCTACCAACGTTCCCACACGGTATCAATTGTACGTAATAGAGCAACCAACTTTCCCACACTGTACAAATTGTACGTGATAGGGCTACCAACTTTCCCACACTGTATAAATTGAATGTGATAGAGCTACAAACTTTCCCACACTGTATAAATTGTACGAGATAGAGCTACCAACTTTCCCACACCGTATAAATTGTATCTGATAGAGCTACCAACTTCGCCACACTGTATAAATTGTATATGATAGAGCTACCAACTATCCCACACTGTATAAATTGAATGTGACAGAGCTACCAACTTTCACACACTGTATAAATTGTATGTGACAGAGCTACCAACATTCCCACACTGTATAATTAGTACGTGATAGAGCGACCAGCTTTCCCACACTGTATAAATTGTACGTGATAGAGTGACCAACTTTCCCACACTGTATAAATTGTACGTGATAGAGCTACCAACTTTCCCACACTGTATAAATAGTATGTGATAGAGTTACCAACTTTCCCACACTGTATAAATTGTATGTGATAGAGCTACAAACTTTCCCACACTGTATAAATAGTATGTGATAGAGTTACCAACTTTCCCACACTGTATAAATTGTACGTGATGCAGCTACCAACGTTCCCACATGGAATAAATGGTTCGTGATAGAGCTACCAACTATCCCACACTGTATAAATTGTACGTGATAGAGCTACCAAGGTTCCCACGCTGTATAAATTGTACGTGATAGAGCTACAAACTTTCCCACACTGTATAAATTGTACGTGATAGAGCTACCAAGGTTCCCACGCTGTATAAATTGTACGTGATAGAGCTACCAACTTTCCCACACTGTATAAATTGTACATGATAGAGCTACCAACTTTACCACACCGTATAAATTGAATGTAACAGAGCTACCAACTTTCCTACGCTCTATAAATTTTATGTGATAGAGCTACGAACTTTCCCACACTGTATAAATTGTATATGATAGAGCTACCAACTTTCACACGCTGTATAAATTGTATGTGATAGAGCTACCAACTTTCCCACACTGTATAAATTGTATGTGATAGAGGTACCAATTTTCCCACACTGTATAAATTGTCTGTGATAGAGCTACCAACTTTCCCACACTGTATAAATTGTATGTGATAGAGGTACCAACTTTCCCACACTGTATAAATTGTATGCGATAGAGCTACCAACTTTCCCACACTTCATAAATTGTATGTGATGGACCTACCAACGTTCCCACCCTGTATAAATTGTACGTGATGGACCTACCAACGTTCCCACCCTGTATAAATTTTACGTGATAGAGCTGCCAACTTTCCCACACTGTATAAATTGTACGTGATAGAGCTACCAATTTTCACACGCTGTATAGATTGTACGTGATAGAGCTACCATCTTTCACACGCTGTATAGATTATATGTGATAGAGCTACCAACTTTCCCACACCATATAAATTTTATCTGATAGAACTACCAACTTTCACACGCTGTATAAATTGTAGGTGATAGAGCAACCAACTTTCCCACACCGTATAAATTGTAGGTGATAGAGCTACCAACGTTCCCACACGGTATCAATTGTACGTGATAGAGCAACCAACTTTCCCACACTGTACAAATTGTACGTGATAGGGCTACCAACTTTCCCACACTGTATAAATTGAATGTGATAGAGCTACCAACTTTCCCACACTGTATAAATTGTACGAGATAGAGCTACCAACTTTCCCACACCGTATAAATTGTATCTGATAGAGCTACCAACTTCGCCACACTGTATAAATTGTATATGATAGAGCTACCAACTATCCCACACTGTATAAATTGAATGTGACAGAGCTACCAACTTTCACACACTGTATAAATTGTATGTGACAGAGCTACCAACATTCCCACACTGTATAATTAGTACGTGATAGAGCGACCAGCTTTCCCACACTGTATAAATTGTACGTGATAGAGTGACCAACTTTCCCACACTGTATAAATTGTACGTGATAGAGCTACCAACTTTCCCACACTGTATAAATAGTATGTGATAGAGTTACCAACTTTCCCACACTGTATAAATTGTATGTGATAGAGCTACAAACTTTCCCACACTGTATAATAGTATGTGATAGAGTTACCAACTTTCCCACACTGTATAAATTGTATGTGATAGAGCTACAAACTTTCCCACACTGTATAAATAGTATGTGATAGAGTTACCAACTTTCCCACACTGTATAAATTGTACGTGATGCAGCTACCAACGTTCCCACATGGAATAAATGGTTCGTGATAGAGCTACCAACTATCCCACACTGTATAAATTGTACGTGATAGAGCTACCAAGGTTCCCACGCTGTATAAATTGTACGTGATAGAGCTACAAACTTTCCCACACTGTATAAATTGTACGTGATAGAGCTACCAAGGTTCCCACGCTGTATAAATTGTACGTGATAGAGCTACCAACTTTCCCACACTGTATAAATTGTACATGATAGAGCTACCAACTTTACCACACCGTATAAATTGAATGTAACAGAGCTACCAACTTTCCTACGCTCTATAAATTTTATGTGATAGAGCTACGAACTTTCCCACACTGTATAAATTGTATATGATAGAGCTACCAACTTTCACACGCTGTATAAATTGTATGTGATAGAGCTACCAACTTTCCCACACTGTATAAATTGTATGTGATAGAGGTACCAATTTTCCCACACTGTATAAATTGTCTGTGATAGAGCTACCAACTTTCCCACACTGTATAAATTGTATGTGATAGAGGTACCAACTTTCCCACACTGTATAAATTGTATGCGATAGAGCTACCAACTTTCCCACACTTCATAAATTGTATGTGATGGACCTACCAACGTTCCCACCCTGTATAAATTGTACGTGATAGAGCTACCAACTTTCCCACACTGTATAAATTTTACGTGATAGAGCTGCCAACTTTCCCACACTGTATAAATTGTACGTGATAGAGCTACCAATTTTCACACGCTGTATAGATTGTACGTGATAGAGCTACCATCTTTCACACGCTGTATAGATTATATGTGATAGAGCTACCAACTTTCCCACACCATATAAATTTTATCTGATAGAGCTACCAACTTTCACACGCTGTATAAATTGTATGTGATAGAGGTACCAACTTTCCCACACTGTATAAATTGTCTGTGATAGAGCTACCAACTATCCCACGCTGTTTAAATTGTACGTGATAGAGCTACCAACATTCCGACACTGTATAAATAGTACGTGATAGAGCGACCAACTTTCCCACACTGTATAAATTGTATGTGATAGAGCTACCAACTTTCCCACACTGTATAAATTGTACGTGATAGAGCTACCAACTTCGCCACACTGTATAAATTGTATATGATAGAGCTACCAACTATCCCACACTGTATAAATTGAATGTGACAGAGCTACCAACTTTCACACACTGTATAAATTGTATGTGACAGAGCTACCAACATTCCCACACTGTATAAATAGTACGTGATAGAGCGACCAGCTTTCCCACACTGTATAAATTGTACGCGATAGAGTGACCAACTTTCCCACACTATAAATTGTACGTGATAGAGCTACCAACTTTCCCACACTGTATAAATAGTATGTGATAGAGTTACCAACTTTAGCACACTGTATAAATTGTATGTGATAGAGCTACAAACTTTCCCACACTGTATAAATAGTATGTGATAGAGTTACCAACTTTCCCACACTGTAAAAATTGTACGTGATGCAGCTACCAACGTTCCCACATGGAATAAATGGTTCGTGATAGAGCTACCAACTATCCCACACTGTATTTATTTTATGTGATAGAGCTACCTACATTCCCACACTGTATAAATTGTACGTGATAGGGCTACCAACTTTCCCACACTGTATAAATTGAATGTGACAGAGCTACCATCTTTCCCACACGGTATAAATTGTACGTGATAGAGCTACCAACTTTCCCACACTGTATAAATTGTCTGTGATAGAGCTACCAAGTTTCACACACTGTATAAATTGTATGTGATAGAGCTACCAACTTTCCCACACTGTATAAATTGTCTGTGATAGAGCTACCAACTTTCCCACACTGTATTAATTGTTCGTGATAGAGCTACCAACTTTCAAACACTGTATAAATTGTCTGTGATAGAGCTACCAACTTTCCCACGCTGTTTAAATTGTACATGATAGAGCTACCAACATACTCACTCTCTATCAATTGAATATGATAGAGCTACCCACTTTCTCACACTGTATAAATTGTATGTGATAGAGCTAACAACTTTCCCACGCTGTATAAATTTTACGTGATAGTGTTACCAACTTTCCCACACTTGTTAAATTGTACGTGATAGAGCTACCAACATTCCCACACTGTATAAATTGTCTGTGATAGAGCTACCAACTATCCCACGTTGTCTAAATTGTACGTGATAGAGCTACCAACTTTCCCACACTGTACACATTGTACGTGATAGGGCTACCAACTTTCCCACACTGTATAAATTGAATGTGATAGAGCTACCAACTTTCCCACACTGTATAAATTGTACGAGATAGAGCTACCAACTTTCCCACACTGTATAAATTGTATCTGATAGAGCTACCAACGTTCACACGCTGTATAAATTGTATGTGATAGAGCTACCAACTTCCCCACACTGTATAAATTGTATATGATAGAGCTACCAACTTTCACACGCTGTATAAATTGTATGTGATAGAGCTACCAACTTTCCCACACTGTATAAATTCTCTGTGATAGAGCTACCAACTATCCCATGCTGTTTAAATTGTACGTGATAGAGCTAACAACTATCCCACACTGTATAAATTGAATGTGATAGAGCTACCAACTTTCACACACTGTATAAATTGTATGCGATAGAGCTACCAACTATCCCACACTGTATAAATTTAATGTGACAGAGCTACCAACTTTCACACACGGTATAAATTGTATGTGACAGAGCTACCAACATTCCCACACTGTATAAATAGTACGTGATAGAGCGACCAGCTTTCCCACACTGTATAAATTGTACGTGATAGAGTGACCAACTTTCCCACACTGTATAAATTGTACGTGATAGAGCTACCAACTTTCCAACACTGTATAAATTGTCTGTGATAGAGCTAACAACTTTCCAATGCTGTATAAATTGTACGTGATAGAGCTACCAAAATTCCCACACTGTATAAATGTATGCGATGGAGCTACCAACTTTCCCACACTGTATAAATTGAACGTGACGGAGCTACCAACTTTCCCACGCTGTATAAATTTTACGTGATAGTGTTACCAACTTTCCCACACATTTTAAATTGTACGTGATAGAGCTACCAACATTCCCACACTGTATAAATTGAATGTGATAGAGTTACCAACTTTCCCACGCTGTATAAATTGTACGTGATGCAGCTACCAACGTTCCCACATGGAATAAATTGTTCGTGATAGAGCTACCAACTATCCCACACTGTATTTATTTTATGTGATAGAGCTACCTACATTCCCACACTGTATAAATTGTACGTGATAGGGCTACCAACTTTCCCACACTGTATAAATTGAATGTGACAGAGCTAACATCTTTCCCACACGGTATAAATTGTACGTGATAGAGCTACCAACTTTCCCACACCGTATAAATTGTAGGTGATAGAGCATCCCTCTTTCCAACGCTGTATAAATTGTATGTGATAGAGCTACCAACTTTCCCACACTGTATAAATTGTCTGTGATAGAGCTACCAATTTTCCCACGCTGTTTAAATTGTACGTGATAGAGCTACCAACATTCCGACACTGTATAAATTGTATGCGATAGAGCTACCAACTTTCCAACACTGTATAAATTGTATGTGATAGAGCTACCAACTTTCACACACTGTATAAATTGTATGTGACAGAGCTACCAACATTCCCACACTGTATAAATAGTACGTGATAGAGCGACCAGCTTTCCCACACTGTATAAACTGTACGTGATAGAGTGACCAACTTTCCCACACTGTATAAATTGTACGTGATAGAGCTACCAACTTTCCCACACTGTATAAATAGTATGTGATAGAGTTACCAACTTTCCCACACTGTATAAATTGTATGTGATAGAGCTACAAACTTTCCCACACTGTATAAATAGAATGTGATAGAGTTACCAACTTTCCCACACTGTATAAATTGTATGTGATAGAGCTACAAACTTTCCCACACTGTATAAATAGTATGTGATAGAGTTACCAACTTTCCCACACTGTATAAATTGTACGTGATGCAGCTACCAACGTTCCCACATGGAATAAATGGTTCGTGATAGAGCTACCAACTATCCCACACTGTATAAATTGTACGTGATAGAGCTACCAAGGTTCCCACGCTGTATAAATTGTACGTGATAGAGCTACAAACTTTCCCACACTGTATAAATTGTACGTGATAGAGCTACCAACTTTCCCACACTGTATAAATTGTACATGATAGAGCTACCAACTTTACCACACCGTATAAATTGAATGTAACAGAGCTACCAACTTTCCCACGCTCTATAAATTTTATGTGATAGAGCTACGAACTTTCCCACACTGTATAAATTGTATATGATAGAGCTACCAACTTTCACACGCTGTATAAATTGTATGTGATAGAGCTACCAACTTTCCCACACTGTATAAATTGTATGTGATAGAGGTACCAATTTTCCCACACTGTATAAATTGTCTGTGATAGAGCTACCAACTTTCCCACACTGTATAAATTGTTTGTGATAGAGGTACCAACTTTCCCACACTGTATAAATTGTATGCGATAGAGCTACCAACTTTCCCACACTTTATAAATTGTATGTGATGGACCTACCAACGTTCCCACCCTGTATAAATTGTACGTGATAGAGCTACCAACTTTCCCACACTTTAGAAATTGTATGTGTTGGACCTACCAACGTTCCCACCCTGTATAAATTGTACGTGATAGAGCTACCAATTTTGCCACACTGTTTAAATTGTACGTGATAGAGCTACCAACTTTCCAACAATGTATAAATTGTCTGTGATAGAGCTACCAACTTTCCCACGCTGTTTAAATTGTACATGATAGAGCTACCAACATTCTCACACTGTATAAATTGAATGTGATAGAGCTACCAACATTCCCACACTGTATAAATTGTATGTGATAGAGCTACCAACTTTCCCACACTGTATAAATTTTACGTGATAGAGCTGCCAACTTTCCCACACTGTATAAATTGTACGTGATAGAGCTACCAATTTTCACACGCTGTATAGATTGTACGTGATAGAGCTACCATCTTTCACACGCTGTATAGATTATATGTGATAGAGCTACCAACTTTCCCACACCATATAAATTTTATCTGATAGAGCTACCAACTTTCACACGCTGTATAAATTGTATGTGATAGAGCTACAAACTTTCCCACACTGTATAAATAGTATGTGATAGAGTTACCAACTTTCCCAAGCTGTATAAATTTTATGTGATAGAGATACAAACTTTCCCACACTGTATAAATCGTATGTGATAGAGGTACCAACTTTCCCACACTGTATAAATTGTCTGTGATAGAGCTACCAACTTTGCCACACTGTATAAATTGTATGTGATAGAGATACCAACTTTCCCACACTGTATAAATTGTCTGTGATAGAGCTACCAACTATCCCACGCTGTTTAAATTGTACGTGATAGAGCTACCAACATTCCGACACTGTATAAATTGTATGTGATAGAGCTACCAACTTTCCCACACTGTATAAATTGTATGTGATAGAGCTACCAACTTTCCCACACTGTATAAATTGTACTTGATAGAGCTACCAACATTCCGACACTGTATAAATTGTATGTGATAGAGGTACCAACTTTCCCACAGTGTATAAATTGTCTGTGATATAGCTACCAACTTTCCCACGCTGTTTAAATTGTACTTGATAGAGCTACCAACATTCCGACACTGTATAAATTGTATGTGATAGAGCTACCAACTTTCCCACACTGTATAAATAGGATTTGTTAGAGTTACCAACTTTCCCACACTGTATAAATTGTATGTGATAGAGCTACAAACTTTCCCACAATGTATAAATTGTATGTGATAGAGCTACAAACTTTCCCACACTGTATAAATTGTATGTGATAGATCTACAAACATTCTCACACTGTATAAATTGTATCTGATAGAGCTACAAACTTTCCCACACTGTATAAATTGTATGTGATAGAGCTACAAACTTTCCCACACTGTATAAATAGTATGTGATAGAGTTACCAACTTTCCCACGCTGTATAAATTTTATGTGATAGAGATACAAACTTTCCCAAACTGTATAAATTGTATGTGATAGAGCTACAAACTTTCCCACACTGTATAAATAGTATGTGATAGAGGTACCAACTTTCCCACACTGTATAAATTGTCTGTGATAGAGCTACCAAATTTCCCACACTGTATAAATTGTATGTGATAGAGGTACCAACTTTCCCACACTGTATAAATTGTCTGTGATAGAGCTACCAACTATCCCACGCTGTTTAAATTGTACGTGATAGAGCTACCAACATTCCGACACTGTATAAATTGTATGTGATAGAGCTACCAACTTTTCCACACTGTATAAATTGTATGTGATAGAGCTACCAACTTTCCCACACTGTATAAATTGTATGTGATAGAGGTACCAAATTTCCCACACTGTATACATTGTCTGTGATAGAGCTACCAACTATCCCACGCTGTTTAAATTGTACGTGATAGAGCTACCAACATTCCGACACTGTATAAATTGTATGCGATAGAGCTACAAACTTTCCCACACTGTATAAATTGTATGTGATAGAGCTACAAACTTTCCCACACTGTATAAATAGTATGTGATAGAGTTACCAACTTTCCCACGCTGTATAAATTTTATGTGATAGAGATACAAACTTTCCCAAACTGTATAAATTGTATGTGATAGAGCTACAAACTTTCCCACACTGTATAAATAGTATGTGATAGAGGTACCAACTTTCCCACACTGTATAAATTGTCTGTGATAGAGCTACCAAATTTCCCACACTGTATAAATTGTATGTGATAGAGGTACCAACTTTCCCACACTGTATAAATTGTCTGTGATAGAGCTACCAACTATCCCACGCTGTTTAAATTGTACGTGATAGAGCTACCAACATTCCGACACTGTATAAATTGTATGTGATAGAGCTACCAACTTTTCCACACTGTATAAATTGTATGTGATAGAGCTACCAACTTTCCCACACTGTATAAATTGTACGTGATGGAGCTACCATTTTCCCACACTGTTTAAATTGTACGTGATAGAGCTACCAACTTTCCCATGCTGTTTAAATTGTACATGATAGAGCTACCAACATTCTCACACTGTATAAATTGTACGTGATAGAGCTAACAACTTTCCCACGCTGTATAAATTTTACGTGATAGTGTTACCAACTCTCCCACACATTTTAAATTGTATGTGATAGAGCTACAAACTTTCCCACACTGTATAAATAGGATGTGATAGACTTACCAACTTTCCCACGCTGTATAAATTTTATGTGATAGAGCTACCAACTTTCCCACACTGTATAAATTGTATGTGATAGAGCTACAAACTTTCCCACACTGTATAAATTGTATGTGATAGAGCTACAAACTTTCCCACGCTGTATAAATTGTATGTGATAGAGCTACAAACTTTCCCACACTGTATAAATTGTATGTGATAGAGCTACAAACTTTCCCACAGTGTATAAATAGTATGTGATAGAGTTACCAACTTTCCCACACTGTATAAATTGTATGTGATAGAGCTACAAACTTTCCCACACTGTATAAATAGGATGTGATAGACTTACCAACTTTCCCACGCTGTATAAATTTTATGTGATAGAGCTACCAACTTTCCCACACTGTATAAATTGTATGTGATAGAGCTACAAACTTTCCCACACTCTATAAATTGTATGTGATAGAGCTACAAACTTTCCCACACTGTATAAATAGGATTTGATAGTGTTACCAACTTTCCCACGCTGTATA